>NC_069508.1:123378761-123641261 GCF_027579735.1 Bombina bombina
AAGAAACCAGTTTGAGTTGATTTGAGTTTTGTGACATGGTGCATTATCCTGCTGGAAGTAGCCACCAGAAGATGGGTACACTGTAGTCATAAAGGGATGGACATGGTCAGCAACAATACTC
Organism: Bombina bombina; assembly: GCF_027579735.1. Classification (NCBI taxonomy): domain Eukaryota; kingdom Metazoa; phylum Chordata; class Amphibia; order Anura; family Bombinatoridae; genus Bombina; species Bombina bombina. The sequence goes on from NC_069508.1 coordinate 123,378,883, forward strand.
AGGTAGGCTGTGGCAATTAAATGATGCTCAATTGGGCCCAAAGTGTGCCAAAAAAATATCACCCACACCATTACACCACCACGCCCACCAGCCTGAAGCTTTGATACAAGGCAAGATGGATCCATGCTTTCATGTTGTTTATGCCAAATTCGGACCCTACCCTCTGAATGTTGCAGCTGAAATCGAGGCTCATCAGACCAGGCAACATTTTTTCCAATCTCCTATTGTCCAATTTTTGTGAGCCTGTATGAATTGTAGCCCCAGTGTCCTGTTCTTAGCTGAGTGGCACCATCTGCTTCAAGGTTCAATGTGTTCAACTAAGATTACGAGTACAAAGCCAAATTGGTGATACAAGTAAATTGGAAAGTAGTTTAAAATTGCATGCCCTATCTGAATCATGAAAGTTTATTTTGCACTAGACTGTCTCTTTAAGGTCAATTCATGGTCCAGTATTTCTGTTTTAAAATATACACTTTTATCATGTTTTATAGTGCTTGCCAATGTTCCCTCTAAATATATAAATACCTTTATATGATTTGTGGCAGAAGATTCAGAAGATTTTGGAAAAATTAAAACATGCACTTTCAGTAAGAGGACTGATTTTGTTAAAAACCTAAAATACACTGGTAGAATAGGAAAATCACTTTTTTTTAAAAGAAAATGTTTTTACTTATCATATCTTAATTACCAAAACATATGCAAAAAACATTAGATAAGCTGAACTGGTGCAGAAAATTAATATATCATTTTCCTGTGTTCATGTAAATCTATATCTTGCATACTAAACGCAGAAGGTTCCAATGCCAAAACTCCAAGACTTTCACCACTACTGACCCAAAAGCACAAGAAAAGTCAGCTCTAATATGCTAAAAATCATATAAATAAGCCACAGAAGTTTTCGGATTCTGTTCTGTGGAGTAATGAAACAAAACTGAAACTTTTTGGCCAGATGGATCAGCGGCATGTCTGGAGAAAGAAGAATGAAGCATAGGTTAAAAAGAAGACTCTGCCTACATTTAAGCATGGTGGTGGCTCGGTGATGCTCTGGGACTGCTTTGCAACCTCTGACACTGAAAACCTGCAGCGTGTGGCAGGCACGATGGATTCATTGAAGTATCAGGAAATCCTAGGAGAAAATGTCATGCCGTCTGTGAGGAAGTTGAAACTTGGGCGTCATTTGACCTTCCAATAGGACAATGATCCCAAGCATACCTCAAATTCCACCAAGGATTGGTTGCAGAAGAAGTCCTGGAAGATTCTACAATGGCTATCACAGTCACCTGACTTAAACCCCATAGAAAATCTCTGATGGGATTTGAAGAAGGCAGTTGCATCACGCAAACCCAAGTATATTACTGAACTGGATGCCATTGCTCATGAGGAATGGGCTAAGATTCCACAGGAACACAGCCAGTAGCTGGCATCTAGCTATGCATCTCATTTTCAGCAGGTCATAACAGCAAAAGGATGTGCTACTAAGTACTAAAGATGCTTGCCATGAAGGGATTTATTAAATTTGAGACTGCACAATTCATTAAAAGTTTCATTTTCAGTTTAATTTGGGAAAACCATTTTAAACATTCATTGCTTTTATTTGATTTGTTCATTGCAAACCGCTGAAAGTCTTTAAATTTTGACGATAAACCTGATTTGTAGACTTGTGCATGGCCGAAAAATTTGGTTCGGTTCGGATCGATTCGGATGTTTTCGAATTTCGGATTGATTCAAATTTGGAAAAATTCGAATGAATTTGTTTCGGATTTGTTTCGGATTCATTCGGATTCAAATAAATTTGCCTGGATTCGGTTCGGTTCGATTAAAAAATTTGGAATTTCGGTATGTGTTAGGTGGGATGTGCTGTGAATTAGACCAGTATTATGTACTGTATATTAGGTGTAACCCATAGCAAAGTGATATAACCTAATATACTGTACAATACTAGTGTAATCCATGGCCATCCGAATGTAACGAATAAATCCGAACTAATTCGGATTTATTAGGTAGATTCGGTATTACCGTAATTCAGAAATTCGAATAGATCCGAATCTCCGAATTTAACAAATTCGGCCAAATTTAAATTCGGAATGAATCGAAACGCACATGTCTACTGATTTGCAATGGGGGTTGAATAATGTTGATTACAACTGTATATATACCTTTGAGCCCTTCCATGTCAATCACCTTGTCAGATACCATATCCCTTTCCAACAGTTTTTATACTTTTATTACAATAATAAACCTATGTGTATAATACTTTGTTTTAATATTTTCACGTATAAAGCCCTAGCACTTTACTTAAAGGTACATTCCACACAAAATTGGAATCCACATGTATCCATTTCAGTTTTAAATAGAAACATTTTTTAAATATATTTGTACTAGCAAAAATGCTTCTAAAAAAAGCTACAGCTTTTTCAAAGTGTATTTAAATATGCACCGTGCACCAGCATTTTAAACACAGCACTTGCTCAGAGAACCTAAGGTGCTTGTACCATCGGATAATGACTCAATTTGTTAATCGCTGACATGATATAAGACCCACTGATATTCTGAGTAGCTGCAGTATTTAAAATGCTGGTGCATTGAGAATATCTAGCTATTCTTCACTTGCACGTACAGATAAAAATGCTAACACTAACACAGTGATAACTTTTACTAGAAACATTTTGCCAGTACATGTATATTGCAAATATTTTCCTTTTCAAATATGCAATTAATCTATGTGCATTTAAATTATTACTAGAATATCCCTTTAAGGTCTTTTTTTTTATTTTTGTGCACTATTATGTGTTTGCACTCGCACACAACACATTAGCTACAACTTGTAATTTAAGCAATTTTTAGTGCAGCCAAACAATTCATTGAAATTATAGATGTTTGCTGCACCTAACATTCTCTGCTAATTCTGTTTTACCATGGACTTGTAATACCGTATTGTATGTTATTCTTAGCGCAAGCCTGCAAAGTTTATAGCAAACCATACGCCATCAATAGCGCTCCACTTGTAATCAAGGCTTAAATTGGAAAAACAAATATTCAGCAGAAATTTTAATCTGTATTTAACATTCACTAAAACTTAAAATACTGAATATCTTTAAATTCAGATTTGTTGGTATTCTTTGCAAAATTTTTGTAAACCACTGCCTTAGAAAAGTGTAAATAACCTTAGGTCCTACAAAAATATTATAAATAGACCAAGACATTTGTTCTATAGAAGTTAATTTAACTTAATCTTTTGGTTATAAGATCAAAATATTCAAACTCATTTTTCTTTATTATGCATAATTCAACAAAAAAGTTGTTACAGACAAAATATATAACGAACACCATATGAATTTAATATGTAGTCACATTAAATGTTAATTTGTAGTCTTATCACACTTACTTCATTATCTGAACAAAAAATATTTTATCCGTAGGTGAAAACGATATGCATTTTAGTTCTTTGATTCAGTAATAAGTATGTGAAGCACAGCAGTTTTAAATTACAGTTACATAATTGTTTTACATTTCGTTAAATTGTTATCATTCTAATTCTTTTTAAGGTTACCGTGGGTGCCTTGACAGAAAATTTCAGAGGGAATTCACAAAAACAAACAGCGTACACTCATAGATTCAGGTGCTGTTTAATAAAAGTTGAATATTTACTTGTATATTATGGAATGCTCTATACTAAAATTGCAATGAAAGATAACTATCAACTGTATTTACTAATGAGTCTCATAGGTAGAAATGCATTAGGAAACAAAGGCGGTGTTTTCATTGAATACACTGTATTAAAGTATTTTTCAGTTCTTCAAAATAATTTACCATTTGTCTATGTTTTCTCCAGTTATTGGGTATTAGATATTTAAATAATTTGTATTAAAAAATGCTAATAACAAAATTAAATGTTATTTGTGTGGAAAGAAATTATATTGTTAACAAATAACAAAATATACAGTAACTATCCGAATAATAATACGTGTAAAAACTAGGCATGTGCATTTGTTTCGTAACAAATGCTAATCCGTTAACAAAACAGGGATATTAGTTTTGTTTCAACGAAATGAATATCCAAATGACTGCACCCCAAAATTTAAAGAAAACAAATAAATTCAGACTAAATGAGTCAGTGTTCATTTGTCCCCTTTAAATGGTTAAAATACTTACCTTTGTCATGCTGAGAAACCACGCTAATCTGCTCCTCCTCTTCACAAAGCATCGGACACATGAATAGAAATCTTAGCAAAGAGAGGTCCTGTAGTGCCTGTTCTGGGAGCCACCGCACTAAGGGCTCAATTTATCAAAGCCCTTACGGCTGCAAGTTCACACAAGAACCTGCTCGCTGTATTTAACAAGCATCGGTCATGAGACCGTGGCTTTCCTAACCTCTTTGCCTCCTCTAAGGTGGCAAAATTCAATCTCTGCGTTCTAGTCCGACCGAGGAGATTGACAGCTCCTGCCCACGCGTGATTGGCTGTGCGCGGGCAGGGGGCGGGATTGCACGCATGCGCAAAATAGCACTTGTGTGCAATGTTAATTTCCTCTGGGGAAATTTGCCCCGCAAGAGGCGAGGTGAGGCATACAGGGGCACGTATATGCGCCCCTGTCCACCTCAGCTTTGATAAATCGAGCCCTAAGCCTCATATTAGCATGGCCTGGGGCTCTGTGAAGAAGAGGGGCAGGTTAGTGTGACTCTCCAACGTGCTAAAGGTAAGTATTACGCTACGGGTGAATTTGTTCACCTAAAACTATACAAAGACAAAAGAAGGCGCCTCCTAGTGCAGAATAATTTCACAGAATGGATACAGAAACTTTAAAATCATTAAAGCAAATATACAATAATGTCTCTTAAAACAGAATTGCTACGCGTTTTTCAGACGCTCTAGCTGTATCATCCGGCATATTCTGCTCTTTCTCACATCTATTTAATAAGGAAAGCTAGGACCAATCAAAATAAGTCAAACTTAATCACTCTTAACCCTATCAGTTCCTAACCATTTTACCATCAAACACATTATATTCTAAATATCACTATCGCTCTGTGTATAAAACATCCCAAAACTTAGCGTTAAAAAGATGCCAGTTGAAATATTAAACAGTGGTTTCACATCATACATGTCACATCCTAATAATTAACAATATACAATATAATATAATGTCTGTAAATAAGTCTTATAATATTTTCATATGATCCCCAAACATCAAGGGAATCCCTAAGATCTTTGAAAAAAATGAATGATTGTCATACATCCCCCACACCTACATAGACACCGACCATGCTTTTCAACAAGTAATCAGACATATTCTTTATTTGCTGATAGAAATACATCTAAACTTGTCTAACTCCAATCTTCTTCACCTTAAATGAAAAAAATGTTTATTCAGTATATATCGAATAGCACTAGCAATGAATATTCAGGGAAACAAATTTCTTCCGAATATTCGTTTTGAAAAGTTCGGCCAAACAGAATGTTTGCCCATCCACAAGTATAGTAAAATCCTAGTAAAGCAAAAGCAGCCATGAAACGTATTTGCAGACAGTCAAGTGCAGGGAGCTGCATAATCCAATCACAGCTTTTGATTCTATATTTCAGAGGCTTTGATTGGATAGTTTTCCTGTATCTCTGAAAGGATGCTCATTCTCAGATGCCACATTTAATTAAAAAAAAGTCTAGACATGACCCTCACTCAGTTCCTAGGCATACATAACCCATGGATTATTGAGACTCACAAGATCATTTTGTAAGATGCACTTTTCTAAGGGGGGGGGGCAACTAGATGAATGATGTAGGAGAGACATGGAAAAAGGATTGAGGTAAAGACTGGGGACAATGTGTTCGAGCATAACATGTTAGATGATATTAGAAGAGGTTTGGGACAAAAGGAAAACACATAGGGTTCCATGTACTAAGCATCGGGAGCCCTTGCAGGGCAGGTTTGCATTTGCAAATTAGAAAGGATAAAATATGAAGCAATGTTAGCACTTCCCTTCAGGTGCTCGCTGCCAGCCCCGGTTCTCCCAAACTGTGTATAGAAGCAGAAAGTGTTGAAAGGGGTAGTGCTTTGTCACCTCCAGGAAACCAAGCTGCCCACGTCCTCTGAGTCAACCTTGTTGCTTTCACCTCCAAAATAAAAGAGCTCACAATAGTATAGCAGATTTCAGACAATGGTTATACTCACGAGCATAAAAATAAAATAATTTTATGGTTAACCATTTGTTCCAGAAATTGTTTTAAGTTTATGCTCTTGATAAAGGTTTCTTTTAGCTGAAACGCGTTGAGCTGTATTTTAAATAAAACCTGAAGCTGCACCTGGAGACACCTTTGCAATGATTTTAATAAAAGACTTATTTTAGCTGCAATCTTGTGAGTATAACCAGTTTGTGCACCTACCACATTGTCTGAAATCTGCTACACTCTTGTGAGCTCTTTTATTTTGCCTATGCAAGCCTGCTGCCCACAATGTAAGAAGCAGCAGTGTTTCACGCATTAGGTCTAAATAATATTTTACAGTATGTATTATAATTGTTAATAAATATTAACATTTTTCAATATTTTATATTTTATATTTCAAGAATGCACTTTGGGATTAGTAATTATTTATGTGCTCTAACCTGAGACCACTTTAGACTTAAAGCGTGAAACACAAATCTCGTTACACATAGTTTACATTCATATTTTCTTCACATTGAAAAAAAAATACATTTTTATTATTAAATATATAGTTCTATATATATATGATAATGTTCATGTAAACTAGATATATATACCTATATATCTATAGGAATAGATATATAGGTATAGGTATATGCAGATATATATATACAGGGAGTGCAGAATTATTAGGCAAATGAGTATTTTGACCACATCATCCTCTTTATGCATGTTGTCTTACTCCAAGATGTACAGGCTCGAAAGCCTACTACCAATTAAGCATATTAGGTGATGTGCATCTCTGTAATGAGAAGGGGTGTGGTCTAATGACATCAACACCCTATATCAGGTGTGCATAATTATTAGGCAACTTCCTTTCCTTTGGCAAAATGGGTCAAAAGAAGGACTTGACAGGCTCAGAAAAGTCAAAAATAGTGAGATATCTTGCAGAGGGATGCAGCACTCTTAAAATTGCAAAGCTTCTGAAGCGTGATCATCGAACAATCAAGCGTTTCATTCAAAATAGTCAACAGGGTCGCAAGAAGCGTGTGGAAAAACCAAGGCGCAAAATAACTGCCCATGAACTGAGAAAAGTCAAGCGTGCAGCTGCCAAGATGCCACTTGCCACCAGTTTGGCCATATTTCAGAGCTGCAACATCACTGGAGTGCCCAAAAGCACAAGGTGTGCAATACTCAGAGACATGGCCAAGGTAAGAAAGGCTGAAAGACAACCACCACTGAACAAGACACACAAGCTGAAACGTCAAGACTGGGCCAAGAAATATCTCAAGACTGATTTTTCTAAGGTTTTATGGACTGATGAAATGAGAGTGAGTCTTGATGGGCCAGATGGATGGGCCCGTGGCTGGATTGGTAAAGGGCAGAGAGCTCCAGTCCGACTCAGACACCAGCAAGGTGGAGGTGGAGTACTGGTTTGGGCTGGTATCATCAAAGATGAGCTTGTGGGGCCTTTTCGGGTTGAGGATGGAGTCAAGCTCAACTCCCAGTCCTACTGCCAGTTTCTGGAAGACACCTTCTTCAAGCAGTGGTACAGGAAGAAGTCTGCATCCTTCAAGAAAAACATGATTTTCATGCAGGACAATGCTCCATCACACGCGTCCAAGTACTCCACAGCGTGGCTGGCAAGAAAGGGTATAAAAGAAGAAAATCTAATGACATGGCCTCCTTGTTCACCTGATCTGAACCCCATTGAGAACCTGTGGTCCATCATCAAATGTGAGATTTACAAGGAGGGAAAACAGTACACCTCTCTGAACAGTGTCTGGGAGGCTGTGGTTGCTGCTGCACGCAATGTTGATGGTGAACAGATCAAAACACTGACAGAATCCATGGATGGCAGGCTTTTGAGTGTCCTTGCAAAGAAAGGTGGCTATATTGGTCACTGATTTGTTTTTGTTTTGTTTTTGAATGTCAGAAATGTATATTTGTGAATGTTGAGATGTTATATTGGTTTCACTGGTAAAAATAAGTAATTGAAATGGGTATATATTTGTTTTTTGTTAAGTTGCCTAATAATTATGCACAGTAATAGTCACCTGCACACACAGATATCCCCCTAAAATAGCTATAACTAAAAACAAACTAAAAACTACTTCCAAAACTATTCAGCTTTGATATTAATGAGTTTTTTGGGTTCATTGAGAACATGGTTGTTGTTCAATAATAAAATTAATCCTCAAAAATACAACTTGCCTAATAATTCTGCACTCCCTGTATATGAATATATATTTACGATAAAAATAAAAAAAAATCTTTATTTGAACATTGGAATTTGAAATATGTACAGTCAATATATAGTGAAACACAAATTCCTATGTACACACATATATACATATACTACACACATATATATATATATATATATATATATATATATATATATACACATAAATAGACATGTATATGTATGTATATATACAATATAGCCCTTTGCAGTCACTTTGTAATATACCTTTTATCCTTCATAATCTTTTTAAATATTTCTTTTGAATATTTTTATCAGATAGTGTTTATATGAGTATAACTGTAAATTGTTTATGTATTTATGCTGTGTTTTATGCAACTGAATTTTAACCCGCTACCCTTTGCGCAAGGTTTTCAATCATGTAAACCTGTCTAGCATATAATGCGATTACGCTCTTGCGATCTGGTTTACTTTCAACTTGCAATACAAGAGTTATTTCCGTAGCATGCAAAAACTCAATATCGCATGCCCTTTATATTACAATTTCAATGCGTTTAATGCCCCTTTAAGAACTTTTTCAGTTATGTAAAATTGTTACACTCATCAGGGAAAACAAGTACACATGTGCATGAAGGTATTCATTACAAAACTGGAATTTACATGTTTTGTGCTACATCCATAGAAATACTTGTATAGAGTAAAAGAATATTAGCCGTAACTACTATATAATTATTATTTGTCCTTAGGAACAAAAACTCCCAGAGTTTGTGTTATATGAGTATTTTAATGAGGTGTTAATTATGTTTGATCGGAGGAAAACATGATTATGAAGATGGTTATTGCAGTAATAATAATTCCACTTCATCTTAATTTAGGGATATGTGTGGGGTTTGCAGAATACCTTTCTGTATTACTTCAGGATTATATTTGGAATATTACTCAGAAATAATTAGTAAGTGACTAGGCATTTTTTTTACATATAGTTGGTTTTCATGACATATAATACTATTACTAATGATAATTATCAGCAGCATCATCATTAGATATGTGCATTAGATTTAAGTAAAAAATAATTATTTTGCTGTATTCATTGAATTTGTTTCAAAATAAGTAAATCAAAACTTCCCTTTATTGAATCAACAAACAAACAAATGCAAGCAACACAAATATTTAGTTGATTTGTTGATGCAGTTAGAAAATGTTTACGCTAAAGGAGAGAAATGTTTTTCTCTAGGATAGAAAAGCTTTAGATTGACAGTTTTACACTATTCAATAGTGATCAAGCAATGTCCTTGTCAGTTGCTTGATTTCTGTGTCAGCCAATAAGTATGGAAGCTTCTCTTTTGTCCTTGACCAAAAGAAAGTGTTGCTGTTGGCTTGTAGCAGTAGCACTAGCTATCACATTAATTATATTTTAACTTAAACTGCTGCCAAGAGGTTCTTCTGCTGTTCTGAAAAAAATATTTATAGGAAGTAAAAGTTTAAATAGTTCACATATATGAACAAATAGCATTATCAAGGTCAACTGAACCAGATAACCCCATGACCTAATCTTGCGTTTGCACATGTCTAATCATCATTATCATCTAAACATATATAGCCCCTTTCTTCCTAATAAATTATTATTTTTTTGCTATTATTATTATTATGCCTTTTATTATCATCATCTGTCTAACATATAGATCACTGTTTTAAGTAAAAGAGACTAAACACACTGGGCTAAAAAAGTTTGGTTTGTATTCTTTGTAGTTTAGTAAAACAGCTCAGTGGTAAATATCTGTGCATTTCATTAGCATCAAAGCTTCACTAGTAGCAATATTTATAAATATGCAAAAGTACAGAAATGTAAATACAGATCAATGTGCAAATTATATGGAAAAAAAACTAAATACTAAACACATGAATCCAATATATATCTTATGTTTTAAAAAGTATTAATTTACCAGTAACATATATAACATAAATATAAATATAAGTTAGAATGTATAAATGGCTTTAACATGATAGCAGATGGAAGGACCTGCTTTGTCAATATGCCAAATCCCTTTTTTACATACACAAAATTAGAATTATCTCATTACATAGTGTTGCTCATAATGTATATGCAAGAAGGTTGCCTAAAAATAGTTGCTTTTCACTTAGCCTGTGTAGTTGGTTAGTTAGTACAATTCATTTCACATTGTTCTACATAGGGCCAATTTAAAAGTGCCGCACTATTTAGCGCTTTCGCTAGAAGTAAGCTTTTTGCATGCGTCGGGTAGTACAAGTATTTACAAGTTGAAAGTAAACATCTGTGCGTGAGTGAAACCCGACGCGCTAACCAAAGCGCTTTGAATTTCGCAACCGTGTTAAAGGGACAGTCTACACCAGAATTTTTATTGTTTAAAAAGATAGATAATCCCTTTATTACCTATTCCCTAGTTTTGCATAACCAACATAGTTATATAAATACACTTTGTACCTCTGTTATTACCTTGTATCTAAGCCTCTGCAAACTGCCCCCTTATTTCAGTTCTTTTGACAGACTTCCATTTTAGCTCATCAGAGATGGCTCACTGGAACTCCACGTGCATGAGCACAGTGTTATCTATATGACACACATGAACTAACACCCTCTAGTGGTGAAAAACTGTCAAAATGCCCTGAGAGAAGGCGGCCTTCAATGACTTAGAAATTTGCATATGAACCTCCTAGGTTTTGCTTTCAACTAAGAATACCAAGAGAACAAAGCAAAATTGGTGATAAGAGTAAATTGGAAAATGGTTTAAAATTACATTCTCTATCTGAATTATAAAAGTTTATTTTGGACTAGACTGTCCCTTTAACTTATTCTTCCACATAGACTTCAATGGAGAGCACAGAAGAAAAAAAATTACCTGACAGAAGTTAATATTTTGCATTCTTCACACACAGAATTTTTAAATTTTTATTGTAAATATATATATATATATATATATATACATATACATATATATATATATATATATATTACAATAAAAATAATATTTTCCTGTATGAGAAGAACATTGGAATGTAAAATATGTACAGTAAATATACAGTAAGACACATAAATACTAATGTACACACATAAATATATACATACACACTTATTTAGACATGTATATATATATATATAAATATATATATATATATATGTATATATACATTATAGCCCTTTGCATTCGAACACCTTGTCATATACCATACACCTTTTAACCCTTATAACTTTTTAAAATATTTATATGAATCCTTTTTATTATATAATGTTTACATGAGTTTAACTATAATTTTCAATGTATCTACGATGTGTTTAGTGGAACTTTTTTTAACACAGTACCTTCTACGTGAGTTTTTTCAGATGCGCTAACCCAACAAGCGCAAAAAACTTTCAACTTGTAATACAAGCACTCTTTCCATTGCGGGTAAAAAGACGATATCGCTTGTGCACAACAGTTAGTGCACAGTTAGTAATCTAGCCCATAATGTTTGCTGCACAAATTCTATGCAGTGTTGAGTGTCCTAGAGTCCTAGACTGTACTAGGGAATTTTTTTTTAAGGTTTACAAAAATTTCCTGGATCTGGTTGTGCAGAGTAGACATCTGGGGACCGATTTATCAAATGGTTGTCCGACTGCGCGACAGACATCGCTGAATGCTGACAGTGTACACTGTCGGCATTTAACATTGCACAAGCAGTTCTGGTGTACTGCTTGTGCAATGCTGCCCCCTGCAGATTTGCAGCCAGTCGGCCACTAGCAGGGGGTGTCAATCAACTCAATCGTATAAGATCAGGCTGATTGATGTACGCAGTCTCAGAGGCGGCGGATCAGTTTAGGAGCAGCGGTTTTAAGACCACTGCTTCATAACTGCTGTTTCCGGCAAGCCTGAAGGCTTGCGCGGAAACGGGCATCAGGGTCCATTCAGCCCTTGATAAATCAGCCCCCTGGTCTACACACACAGAATTAAAGTGTCTGCTTCAAAATGATTTCTAATTAAATTATCCATCATCAATCATTGGCATTTGATAGCATAAAATCTACATACCATTATATGACCATTGTGTATTTTAGTTTTGTTGCACTTTCAAAAAATTAAAAAAAAAAAAAAAAAAATTGTGTAATGTTTGTAATGTTATATAAATAACTTCAAACTTGGTAAACCGGACAAAGGTCACTTTTATGTCATTCTTTCTCGTGAGAACAGAATGCATCTTTTTATTTTCCCTTGTAAAGTCTAGTGAAAAATTAAAATTGGAAATGTGAAAATAAATCATCAACATATGCTATCATTTTGTTTATTATCTATTTATCTATCTATCTGTCTGTCTATCTTTTATTATTATCAGTTATTTGTAGAGCGCCAACAGATTCCACAGTGCTAATGTCTGTCTGTCTATTATTATTATCAGTTATTTGAAGAATGCCAACACATTCCACAGTGCCAATATCTATCTAGCTATCTATCTATCTATCTATCTATCTATCTATCTATCTATCTATCATCTATCTATCTATCTATCTATCTATAATCTTTCTATCTATCTATCTATCTATCTATCTATCTATCTATCTATCTATCTATCATCTATTATTATTATTATTATCAGTTATTTGAAGAATGCCAACACATTCCACAGTGCCAATATCTATCTATCTATCTATCTATCTATCTATCATCTATCTATCTATCTATCACAGTGCTAATGTCTGTCTGTCTATTATTATTATCAGTTATTTGAAGAATGCCAACACATTCCACAGTGCCAATATCTATCTATCTATCTATCTATCTAGCTATCATCTATCTATCTATCTATCTATCTATCTATAATCTTTCTATCTATCTATCTATCTATCTATCTATCTATCTATCTATCCATTATTATTATTATTATTATTATTATTATTATCAGTTATTTGAAGAATGCCAACACATTCCACAGTGCCAATATCTATCTATCTATCATCTATCTATCTATGATCTATCTATCTATCTATCTATCTATCTATCTATCTATCTATCTATTATTATTATTATTATTATTATCAGTTATTTGAAGAATGCCAACACATTCCACAGTGCCAATATCTATCTATCTATCTATCTATCTATCTATCTATCTATCTATCTATCTATCTATCAATCATCTATCTATCTATCTATCTATCTATCTATCTATCTATCTATCTATCTATCATCTATCTATCATTTATCTATCATTTATCTATCATCTGTCTATCTATCTATCTATCTATCTATCTCTGTCTGTCTGTCTGTCTGTCTGTCTCTGTCTGTCTGTCTACCTATCCAGCACTATATTGTTTATGTGAGTAGTTCAAAATATAAGTTTTACTTCTACTAGGCTAATTTCTGACATCCTTAAAATATTTGAAATTCCTAGGTTTGATTGAACAGCATAAAACGTACACAATAGGTAGACCTACATGAAGGTAAAAAAAAAAGTCATCCAATGGGAAACAATATGATCAATTGCTACATTGTGGCACCATATATGAGAGCAAGTAAACAGACAGAATTTGAGCTGTGTTTTTGGAGTTAAAGAGTGGGGGGAAAGAGAGAAGGCAGAAAAAGACTGGAAACTTTTGTTCTGGGGAGGGGGATGCTAACCAGTGGCCCAGATACAATAAATCGCTCACTGACCAGACCCTCCCCCACTTCACCCAGACTTTTCCATGACATGCCTGACAAACCCGTGAAACGCCTGGTCCCATTAATCCCGTCAAGGCCCCACCCATATACCAGCGGCTTGCCTCCTTTGCTATTATTGCAAGCAATTCTATCTGTGGAGTAAGTAGGACCGACAAAGCGTAGGAGTCTGCTTAAGCCCCTTAATTCAACTCTCTTTTTTTTTTTTTTTTTTTATTGTATAGAGAAGTTCCCCTCATAATTGCATAAAGTTTAACACATATTACCCCAGTTAAACTCTAGCAGCCTCTCTTGGACTGCTGAAACTATAGAGAAGAAGATATCTGGGGGCATGTAGGGGAAAAAGATAAGAGGGCCACTTTGGACCCACAGGACAGTATTTAAACAAGTTAGTTGAAAATGAAATTGGGAAGGAAACCCTCATTACTAGTATTTGAGAGAATGCATTTGGGGGAGGAATTAAAGCAAAACATCTTAGCGCATACAAACATCATAGGGTTCCACAAAATAGGGCATGGTAAAAGTATCTTGCATAAAAAGAATGCTATGTCAGTAGACAAGTATTTTAAGATATATATTTGGGGGAGGGTTAACAACAAACATTATCTCTAGGTACCGAGAGATGTGAAGGAGATATCATAAAAGTAGGAGTATATGCAGCAATCTAGGGTCAGCAAATAGATAATTACCAATATCAATATAATAGAGTGAGTGACTTTCCATCGCCTAAGTGTGTACCAACTATTTTAAGGACAATGTCAAGTATAAGAATTCAGTAGAGTACACTGACTTATGTACAGACTAATAATTACCCATATTAATTGTAGGGGTGCTCAATATATTTTGGTGTGCTATCTCGGCCGCAGACAGCACACCATTGCAATAGGAACAGTTTGAACTACCCCTCATGTATCTATACTCCCAGTGCTTAAAAGTCAGGAGCTTGATATGAGACAGAATGTCCTATTCCCTATACATTTTATGTGAGAGTTAAACTTAGGCTGACTTTTTGGGTGGTTTCAAGATATTTCAAGGCATAAATAGGGTGATGTGACATACTTTATATCGCTGGACCCAGGTAAGGGTTTTAAATGAGATGGTGGAAATCTGTTCACTAGTATATTAGCTTATTGGTCATAAGTGACTGTATTAAGCTAGAGTATTACCTACATTATCCCTTGTTGGTTAACTTTGTAATGTTTAAACCTCTCAAGTCCTGCTTATGTAGAGATATTCAACCTATAGTAAGGGTGTAGCAAGCGACTTATACTATAAATATGTATTAGCATACTTGACAAAGTAAAGCAAAATTGTGAATTCCTATTTCGCAGAGTGGACCTTAAGGCTAGGGATTATAAGCTCCTCCTAGTGAATCACTCTGACACACTTCATCCAAAGGGCAAAACAGGTTTGGAATTATGAACAGATAATATGCGTATAATAGGTAGATGAAATAATAAGATTCATACCCCCCAACCTAATAAGTATAATGATATGCAATATCTATAGATTAGACTAGGGATTTTGGGTCAGACAGAAAATAAATTACAGCATAGAGACCAAGTATGACCAAATGATAGCTTAACTAGATCAAAAAATATGTGGGGAATATAATAAACTATAGAAAGAAAAAAAACAACCTAGAACCAATAGATGCAAATAGTGTATATGAGAGCTTAAAAGAGACAGTTTGAACCTTCTGAAGCTGCCATTAATACCTCCGACTAAAAGTCATCATAAATATAACATCTTATTCATTGATCGTTACACATAACAGTTCTCACACTGTCCTCATGTATTAGTATTAAAAGTTCACCCTGACTTCTCTCCAGCTCCGCAGAACCAATAATAAGGCAAATTTTGATTGTCATTCAGCCTACTCCGTGCTGGTTGGCTTGGCGAGGTCTCACTCTAATGAGGAATGCAGAGTGTGGAGGGCCCTCATTATGGCGTCCCAGGTCTGCAATATGCTCTTCACTCATTTTTCTTACAGCTCCGATTGTAATCAAGAGTGGATGGATAGGCAGGAGCAGACTGGAAAATTCAAAACCACTATTGGTCCATCTATGCCTCTCGGCAATGGCCGCAGGCACTTCTCTGAAGTAAACTGTCACCCATTAGAGCGGTAAACACCTCCGATTGCTTCTCCTGTTCGGCTCTCATCAGCTGCTTTAGTACAGGAGGTTGCACATCGTGGGTCTGGGGTTCCGCAGCTCCATGTCCCTCCAATTGGGAGTCCAGGGTGGGTAAGGATCCTTTATTAACTGGGCTTGTGTCTTCCTTCTGGTGGCAGGAAGTAGTAGACATATCTGGTTTTATAAATGCAAGCCCCGGTTCAACTAAATGTATGCAGCGGTCGTTACCAGTGTATCTGTAACATTCATGGGTCTTGTTGCTGGGCAAGCTTGACTGGGGCAGTGCATTTCTGTAGTTACATACAGATGGTGGGGCCACAGTAGCTGCAGGATTCAAAAGGAGCTTACGTAGTTCGATTTCTAGACTCCGGTAGTGAATCTGTATAATCCGCACCATTTTGCCTTCCCACCTGTTTAGGGCCTCCATTTTGCAGCGGTGCTTGTATACATCCACTTCCAACACTCTTATCAGTATTCAGAATGTCCGATAGGAAGGTTCCCTTCTTTAGTATAATAGGCAGTCTATGAAAGACTGTTAAACCCTGATGCACAGGGGGGGGGAGTTGAAATCCTATTTGAAGGCCGCCGCCTAAGAACTCAACGGACCAGATCTGGGTCCTACAAGTCATAAACTCTGCAAATGTAGTATGGTTTGTTGCAGTTTTTCTCTGTCATGCCAAATATGGAATGTATGTCAGTAAATATTGCAGAGCCACTGCTTAAATCGGAGGTTTGAGCAGATCATTATAGGAGCCACAGATATTGCGACCTTCCATGGCCGCTGCCTAGCCACGCCCCCTCAACTCTCTTTTTGTCCCATGACATATGATAGCACTGCGCATGGGACAAAAGCTGAGCTGAATTCTGGGACTAGTGTCTGCCATGATTCTTCTACTGATGACAGTCCGGGGGAAAATTGTCACCCTGCCCCATGGACCAGTTTACCCTTGGGATAGGCAGAGGCGGATTACAGCTAGGGATGGGCGAATGTTTCGCAACATTTGAAAAATGAAACAAATTTTAACACATTTGTTTGTTTGTTTTGAATTTCAAATGTTTGTACAACATTCGTTTCATGTATTCAAATTATGCAATATTCGAATTTGAAAAATTCAAATTTATATTCTGAATATATATATATATATATATATATAAAAAATATATATATATACTCTATCTATATATATATATATATATATATAAAAAAAAAATATTTCTAATGCTTTCTTTAAATGTAATATTCAATATTATTCAATATTCAAATTAGAAAAAATTCGAATTTATATATTTGTAATAGTATTTCTAAAGCTTTCTTTAAATGTAATATTCAAATTATGCAATATTCGAAATGTCCACATTCATTCATTTTGAATGTGGACATTCGATCTAATTATGAACATTCGAATTCGAAAGTAACATTCGAAAACTGTAAATAGCATTTGATTAAAGAATTTTTGAGAATATTCGTTCTTGTCAACATTCGATTATGTAAATCAAATTTCTACAATAACATTCATTCTAACATTCAAATTCAAATATAAACACATTCGCCCAACCCTAATCACAGAAGTCATCTCTTTATACAATGACATACTTAAAATGAGTATATTTTTTTAAATAATGCCACTCAACTTAAATGTATGAACGCTACAAAAAAAAAAAAAAAATGCTTTCATTCTAAGCAGTCCTATTAGTGTTCTATTGCCCACATATGCATTAAAAAATAATTCTGATTTGTGCATCAAGAATGATGTACGTTCATTATGCCCATCAGTTAAAAGTTAGATCATTTGTAATCAATTTCCAGCCCATATGCCAAAAAGATTATCTGTTTTCCAGATGTATCAGATTAAATACATATTCAAAACAACATCCCAAACAGCAATTTTTATTTATAAGCTCTGTACATTCAATAGGAATAGGCAGGATATATCATTGTTTTTAGATTAGAGAGCTAGGAGGGAACACGGTGGGATGCTGACTATTCACGAATGTTTTAGCTGCTTAAAGCAGGGGTCAGCAAATTTTATTCTGTAAAGGGCCAGATAGTAAATGATTTAGGCAAAATCTAACATATTATGTAGGTAATTTGATAAGAGAGAACATACATTTCCATACATTTTTATTGATGAATTTCCAAAATATATGACAAATGAACCATTCAGAAACTAACTTTGGTTGCAGCCTCATTTTATTTTTTATTATTTTTACTTTTTTTTTTAAATGTTTCTGTTACTTTCTTTTGAGTTGGAAATATTAAGTTGATATATATTGTAATTAACTGAACAGTCACATACAGTGGGCGTAAAGTGCAATGCAGCAAAAAAACCTCCCCATGTACGATTGGTTGCATGAGATCAGAATGCGTGTTGCACAAGGAAGCTCTTGTTCAATAGTATTTGCTGGCAGCAGATTATACTGCCCACTGCCTGTTCGATGAGAAGGGAGGGCTGACAGGTTCCTCAGTCGGGAACCTTGTCCATCTGCTATTTTGTTCATATATTTCAACTATTCAATCTGCTGTTGTAGCACTATAGAAAACAAACAATTTGAAATTCATGTTGTTTTCAAGTTTAGAGAAATCTTATTCTTTGGATTTTTTTTTACACATTTCTCAACGTAAAAACTATTTAGAGCTTGGTGGCAGTACAAAAATCGGCAGCGGCCTGCTTTGACCCCTGGGCCACTGTGAGGCCTACCCTTGACCTAGAGAAAAAACTGAATACTGATGAGGTATCTGCAGGCTACCAAAAATCTAATTGTAAGACAACAAAGGATGCCAAAAAAATCAAGTAAAATTAACAATAACACTGAATCGTTTAAAAAGAGCTGTAAAAACAAGTTTAAAATTGCAACACGTTTCTCTGCGCTATCGCCATTTCATCAGGCATATTACATATTCAATATAATCGACTTAAATAGTGAGACGCTACCATACTGCATACAGACCAATCATTAACCTTCATTGTGGTGGGTGTGTACATAACGCATGTGTGTGTGTATATATTTACATACCAAAGAAGATTTTAATGAGCTTAAATGAATTAGACACATTTTACCTAAACGGAATAAGAAGCTTATAGCAAGTCCGAAGTTTGCGCATAGCTGGTCTATTAAAAGTTATTAAAATTCCTAAATCTCTCATGTGCGATGATATATTGATAAAAGTATGTGAAAGAAAGGAGTATTACCATCATTTTGCACAATGTACTATTCCTTCATATTCACGTTATGATCTCTCTAATGATCGATTAAAGGGGGGTGTCATGATGTGTATTTGTTACCAATCTAATGATTGGTCCAAACACCGCCTACTTGTACCAATCAGGAGGGGTGTAAAGCATGAAAATAATTATGAGTGAACTGTGTGATAAGTGTATGTTGATAGAGACAAGTGATGTCTCTGGAAATATGGCATAAACATGTGTAAGTGTTACTCAACACAAGGGGGTCAAAATAACAGGGACCATATCTCTAATGCTTGTGGGATATTCCTCTATCAGACCAAACTTGGCCAGTACTCTTCTTATCCCGGCGTCAAGTGGAATGATAGGAAATATCCCAAAACAGAGATAGTTTAAGAAATGAGGTAATCTGTTCTTACGATAGGCAGGGTAGTCCTTCACTGGAATAAGCTGAAGGCAGAGAATGGTCAAGACAGGCAGGGTCCGGCAACAAGAAGGCAATCCAGCAGAATAGCAGTTTAGGGGTAAACCAATAGAACGACTAAGAAAAGGCAGGAGTCAGCAACAAAGGAAATCCAGCAGAATTACAGTTTACGGATAAACCAATAGAATAGTCAGACTGGCAGAGTTCAGCAATGGTAAGGCAATCCAGCAATTCAGGGGTTAAGCAAGCAGAGTGGTCAGACAGGCAGAGTTCAGTACCAATTAGGCAATCAAGCAATTCAGTGGTTAAGCAAGCAGAGTGGTCAGACAGGCAGAGTTCAATATTAATTAGGCAATCCAGCAATTCAGGGTTTAAGCAAGCAGAGTGGTCAGACAGGCAGAGTTCAGTATCAATTAGGTAATCCAGCAATTCAGGGTTTAAGCAAGCAGAGTGGTCAGACAGGCAGAGTTCAGTATCCATTAGGCAATCCAGCAACTCAAGTACACAGCACCCGGGAGCACACAAAGTAACACCTATACTTGGGCAGTGAGGAAAAGGAATAGCAGTACTTATATAGGCGCCAATTCGCGCCAAGGAGAGTCTGAGGATCAAACCGGCATGAAGGGGAAGTTGATGTGCGGCGATGATGCCATCGCCACATGCTCAGTGAAACCGCCGCGTCTATGGCAACAGCCATAGCAACAGAGCGACGCATCGGGAGCGCGGGCGAGACAATATCATTGTGGCAGAAACAATAATAAAAATATAGTGTGTATGCGTAGTTCTCTATTGAGGGGGTACCTTTCAGATTATATATGCCTGGAGGAATTTGGTTAGACATTACCTTTAACCTTTTTTTAATTTTCCTCATTATTGAGGATTTCTATTTCTAGTATTCATCTTCTTTATCACCCCCATTTTATAAGTTTACATGTTAGTTAAGTTAGCATATTCGTTTTTGCACATTTATAGCAATAAGGTTTAACCATATATACATTGAGGGCCATGTATTAAGATTGTTTCCTTTCTCATATTAGTTGTTACATACACAGTATCTTTTTATTATCATTTATGCCATTATGATATGGCCCCTGTTATTTTGACCACCTTGTGTTGAATAACATACATTTTTATGCCATATTTCCAGAGACATTGCTTGTCTCTATCAACATACACTTGTCACACAGTGACATTTCCCCCACTTTTAATTCTCCTTGTCTTAGTATTATCTGTTTGGACCAATCATCAGATTGTAATGAATACACATCATCACACATGAGAGATTTAGGAATTTTAATAACTTTCAATAGTCCAACTATGCGTAAACTTCAGACTTGCTTTAAGCTTCTTATTGTCATGCTGCTCCTCTGCTCTACTGTGGCCGTTGCCACGGACACAGGCACTTCTCCTGTTGCTAGGAATATGGCAGTGTAACTGCAGCATGATGATGACATCATCACTGCCCACCCTGTACTCCCTATGTAAAGGCCTCAGTCTCTCTCACATGTGCCCAAGTATAGGTGTTACTTCTTGTGCTCCTGGGTGCTGTATATCTGTATACTGAATTGCTGTATTGATTCACTGTTGCTAAACACTGCCTGTTTGACTACTTTGCTTGCCTTAACCCCTGAATTGCTGGACTGCTTAACTGTTGATGAACTCTGCCTGTTTGACTATGCTGCTTGCCTTAAACTCTGCATTGCTGGACTGCTTAACTGTTGATGAACTCTACCTGTTTGACTACTCTGCTTGCCTTAACCCCTGAATTTCTGGACTGCTTAACTGTTGATGAACTCTGCCTGTTTGACTACGCTGCTTGCCTTAAACTCTGCACTGCTGGATATCCTTTTCTTGCTGACTCCTGCCTGTTCCCGGTCCTTCTATTGGTTTACCCCTGAACTGCCAAACTGTTGGATTACCTTCCTGTTGCCGCTGAGTACTGCCCTGCCTGCTGTGAGTACCGCTTACCTCTTTTTCAAACTCTCTCTCTCTGCTCTGGGATAATTCCTATCATTCCACTTGACGCCGGGATAAGAAGACTACTGGCCAAGTTTGGTCTGATAGTGGAATATCCCACAAGCTTTAGATTATACTTGGGCCATGAACCCAAATAGGGTAGCAAATGCAGTTACTTGTCAGGGTCTGACGCTGGGAACTCATACCACACAATTGCAGAGTGTGGTTTCAAAACTACAGGCTATAACCACTTTGCTCTTCTCACTGGTTGCTGAAAAAAATGCTGCTCCTGTTGGTACACAGCAAGTACCTGCTGCTAGGGCCGCAGCTCCTTACCCTGCTTCTGGAAGTATACCCCAGATACGATTGCCTGACAAGTATGATGGTACTAACTACTGTAGGGGTTTCCTGAACCAGTGCAGGCTGCACTTTCGCAATGACCCCCACACCTTCCAGTCTCATCAGTCAAAGGTCACTTTTATTATTTCTTTACTAAAAGACAAGGCCCTAGCCTGGGTATCTCCTCTTCTGGAACAGAATGCTCAACTCCTGAATGATGCTGATGCCTTCACTTTCACATTATCTTCTGTATTCGGGACCTCTGGCCACGCTGCTGCTGCAGAGTACTCACTCTTGGATCTCCCCCAGAGTAATAGAACTGTGGCACAATACGCATCAAGTTTTGCACTTTGGAACTCGAGACCAGTTGGGATGGCAGTGCTTTCAAGGTGGCCTTTAGGAGAGGTTTGCATGAATGCATCAAGGATGAGCTTACCTATCGTGATGTCCCTACTTCCCTGGATGAATTCATAGCACTTTGTATTACTCTGGACTCTCGCTTTCAGGAGAGACAAGCTGAGAGAGACAGAACTCGTAGAATCTGTCCTTCCCATCCTCCTACTCGTCCGGTCTCTAGACCATCCTCTACCCCTTCAGCACCTCCAGTTACCTCAGTAGAGGAACCCATGGATCTCTCCTCCCTCAAACCCACAGAATCTGAAAGACAGAGAGGAAGGAGATTGAGACTGTGTTTCTCCTGTGGTACTAACTCACACCAGCTAAAGAACTGTGATATCCTTCCTGGAAAAAGCCAATGCTTAGAGGATAAAACTAGGGTACCTCTGAGCATAGTCACTACTAAAGCCCATCAATCTTCTCAAATCCTGGTACATGTTACCCTCTCCTTTCTTAAGAATTCTGTCCACACTCAGGCCTTTATTGATTCAGGGGCAGCTGGATATTTTTTGGATCACCTTTTCATGATTCGGCAGGGTTACCTCTTCTGCAGAAAAAACACTGTCTTAAAATAACTGCTCTGGATGGCACTCCCCTTGGATCAGGTTTAATCCATTTTGAATCAGCACCTCTAACCAACAGTTGCAGTTCAATGTCATTCATTCTCCAGCACAACCAGTAATCCTTGGTCTTGCTTGGCTTCGTATACACAATCCTCAGTTCGACTGGTCTGAGGGCTAAACAACATCACTATATTATGGTTTTATATGTTTGTTGTTATATACAATAAATTATTTTTTAATATAAATCATCACCACCTGAACTCTTTTTGAGCGTATCGCTACCATATGAAACGGATTGACATCACCATCCTTTTCCTGTAATCCAGTTTTACAACCAGAGTTTAGCTAGCTGGTCATCTGTGATAGCCAGCCTGTGTCTACTAGCACACTGGGGTGCTCTTCACAAATGTGAGTACCCTGTGCTTATAGTATTACTTTGACATCCAGACCCAATTGATACGCACATATGGCACCTCTTTTTGTCTGACTTTGTCTAGAACTACCACCCAGGGAATGAGAAGGGAGAGTGCAGCCTGTGCAGTCTTGATAATTGGGAGTATTGTATTAGATGCAAACAACCCCAAAGAAATCTGAACAGTACTTCAATACTGTGGACTATACTTTCTGTGAATTCACAAACTTTGGGGCCGATTTATTAACGGCTGAATGTGCCACAATACATCTGTTTCTGTGCAAGCCTTCAGGCTCGCCAGAAACAGGAGTTAAGAAGCAGCGGTCTTGAGACCGCTGCTCCTTAACTCGTCCGCCGCCTCTGAGGTGGTGGTGGTGGACAGCAATCCACCCAATCGGATTGATTGACACCCACTGCTAGCGGCCGATTGGTCGTGAATCTGCAGGGGGCGGCATTGCACAAGCTGTTCACCAGAACTGCTTGTGCAGTGTTAAATGCCGACAGCGTATGCTGTCGGCATTTAGTGATGCAGGGCGGTCATGATTCGCTATAGCGCATCATATCCACTTGGGGTATGATAAATCTACCCCTTTGTATTGTTATTTATTCAGTATATAATGTATTGTCTGTACTCACTGAGAGTTTATCAGCTATCTCTCTAAGATTTCAAGCTAATGATTAGACATTATTATCTGTATTGTGCGCCCCCTATCGGGCAGTGTGGGATTTAGTTTCCTACTGTTTTGTAACAGTTAACAATTACAGTAAATTGGAAAGTGTTAGTTTTTTGTTAAATCACACTCTTTAAATTTAATTTTTATTTTCATGTCACTTCGAGAACATTGGATTATAAACTTCCATCTCTATCTAGTTATCTATTTTTTGCATTTGTGAATTTTTTTATTTTTATATTCTGTTATTAAACCATCTGTATGAACTTTGGCAAAAAGTTTAATTGTGTATAGACAATATAATTGAGTCTGTCATTGTGCAAAGCTTTGGTGTTTATTTAATTACATCATCAAAAGAAAGTGAACTTAATGTATGCAAACTGAAAAAATTTTAACACTTGCTATGAGCCGAGAGCTTAATTCATCAGTCACCAATGCTGACTGTGTTTGGTAGAGGAAAGTTTCTAACAAGGATTAATACGATTGCACTATGTATGCACTTTCCAAAATCCCCAAATGCCATGAGAGAAAGGCTTTATTGTCTGAACAAGTTCTCCCTGTCTCTATAAAGAAAGGATTGGCTTAAACAATACAACTGATCAGCAAGACTGGCAAAGAAAGCACAACAGTCCGACTCTGTGCCAAGTCCGGGTAATCTGCTTTGTTTACATAAATGTTCATAAATAAGGCTTTGTTAGTTAAACAGGTTCTTCAAGCCTTGTGCATATATGACTAAATCTGTCCTAACAATAACATCCCAATTCTGTCACAAAACTATTTAAAGGGACACTTATAAAGAGGTATACTACAATTATAACGATGTATACTCTCATTAAAGGGACATAAAACCCATTTTTTTCTTTCATGATTCAGATAGAACATACAATTTTAAACAACTTTCTATTTTACTTCTGTTATCAAATGTTCTTAGTTTTCTTGTTATCCTTTGTTGAAAAGCAAGGATGCAAGCTCAAAAGTGTTCACATGTCTTCAGCACTATATGGCAGCACTATTTCCTGTCATGTAGTGCTTCAGGCACGTGCACGCTACCTACCTAGATATCTCTTCAACAAAGAATATCATGGAGAAGGAAGCAAATTTGATAATAGAAGTAAATTGGAAACTTTTTTAAAATTGTATTCTCTATCTGAATAATGAAATAAATATTTTGGGTTTCATGTCCCTTTAAAGGGACATAATACTCATATGCTAAATCACTTGAAACTGATGCAGCATAACTGTAAAAAACTGACAGGAAAATATCACCTGAGCATCTCTATGTAAAAAAGGAAGATATTTCACCTCACAATCTCCTCAGCTCAGCAGAGTAAGTTCTGTGTAAAAAGTTATACTCAGCTGCTCCCAGCTGCAGGTAAAAAAAAATAAAAAAATGAAGAAATGAACAGCAGCCAATCAGCATCAGCAGTGCTGAGGTCATGAACTCTTTTACTGTGATCTCATGAGATTTGACTTAACTCTCATGAGATTTCATTGTTACACTGAATAGGGAAATAACATGAGAGTGCACGAGGCTTATCCTTTCAGCTGTCCCGGGACAGACATACTAATATGCTGCTTAGAAATCATTTACAATGGGATGTGGCTACTGAGGAACTTTTGAGGTAAAATATCTTTCTTTTTTACATGTTCAGGTGATATTTTCTAGTCAGCTTTTTACAGCTATGCTGCATCACTTTCAAGTGTTTAAACATTTGGTTATTATGGCCCTTTAAAGGGACTTTACCCATAGTTTAAATAGAAAATCCCCCCTTCCACACACTTACCCATGATAAGCTATTCAAAGCAAATAGCACTTCTGCTTTTTAAATGTTACAATGAATCTTATATTTTTTTAATTTTAGATAGCTCCGTTACTTCCCATCTGCCTCGGATATTTTTTATTTTTTGTACCAGCAGGTGGTGTGTCCTATTAGAAGAGTACTGTCAGCACCATGGAGATCACTAAGTGTGCAGAGAACCCAACACATGCACAAAGCACTGCGAACATGACATGGCAGGGAAAAGTGTGAGCACTTTTCAGATGAACAAGGATGTAGCATTAAAAAATCCAATATGGATTTTTAAATAAACAAATAAAATAGTTCATATATGGGATGTGCTTTGAATAGCTTACCAAGTATGTGTATGGAAAATTTATTTGTTGTATCATAGGCTTACTGTACCTTTAAAGAGGTATGAAATTAGAGCAGGCAATTTTAAGCAACTTTCTAATTTACTCCTATTATAATTTTTTTTCCATTCTCTTGGTATCTTTATTTTAAAAGCAGGAATGTAAAAAGCTTAGGAGCCCCCCATTTTTTTTTTCAGTACCTGGGTAGTGCTTGCTGATTAGTGGCTAAATGTACCCAGGGTTCTGAACCAAAAATCTGCTTACTCCGAAGCTTACATTCCTGCTTTTTCAAATCATAAAAAGATACCAAATTGATAACAGGAGTAAATTAGAAAGTTGCTTAAAATTGCAGTATCTATCTGAATTATGAAAGAAAAAAACATTGGGTTTCATATCCCTTTAAAGTGAATGTCAACTTTCATGATAAAGTGCCTGTTTTTTAAAAAAACGATTAAAAACAGGGGCACTTTCATTCATGAACGTTTACATTGCACCGGATTTTACTTACCTTCTTCTCCTGAAACACTGGATCGCCGATCGCCCCGCCTGCTTCTTCCTGCTGTACTAACACAGCAATGATGAAACCGGCTTCCTCCAATCACGGCGTTGCCTCACCAGATGAACGCTCCTGGGGGGGAAGCTCTGATTGGAGAGAGACGGTTTTTCTTCATTGCTGACGAAGTACAGAAGAGCTGCAGGCGTGGGATCCAGTGTTTCAGGAGAAGGTAAGTATTCGTAAAATCCGGTGCAATGTAAACTTTCATGAATGAAAGTGCCCCTGTTTTTAATATTTTTTTTTTTTAAAAAACAGCACTTTATCATGAAAGTTGACATTCACTTTAAAGGGACACTGAACTCAAATTTTTTCTTTCATGATTCAGATAGAGCATGCAATTTTAAGCAAATTTCTAATTTACTCCTATTATCACATTTTCTTACTTCTCTTGGTATCTTTATTTGAAAAGCAAAAATGTAAGTTTAGATGCCGACCCATTTTGGTGAACAACCTGGGTTGTTCTTGCTGATTGGTGGATAAATTCACCCACCAATAAACAAGTGCTGTCCATGGTCTGAACCAAAAAATAGCTTAGATTCATTCTTTTTAAAATAAATACAGCAAGAGAACGAGTTGATAATAGGAGTAAATTAGAAAGTTGCACAAATGAAAAAATTTAGGTTCAGTGTCCCTTTAAGTATATCAGTCTGAAGACCACCTAAATGTACACTTCATAGATTTCAGCCCATATTGGCCTTAAAGGTACAGTGATAAATTAATCCTTATTTTCATTCCCTCATGTAAAATTGTGGCTGAATATTTCCTCACATTTTCAATTTTATTAACATCTTAAAAAAAATGTTCTTTGATAACTTTTACTGGGCAAGTATTGATCTGCATATATCTTATTAATTGTAAAGGAATAAATAATGTATCATAATTAAATATGAATTTTTAGCCATTAAATGTTCACATTTTTAAGTTAACCTTGCTAAATATCATTATCCCTTTAGTTTTGTTGAGTTTCAAAGAGCAGCAACATACCTAAGGGTATTATGGGTTGAACACTGAGTGATTTAAAAAGACTTTGTAATGTTAAATATTTCAAAAAGATCTGCCCTACATGATGCAAAAAAGAAGTCAAATCAAACAATCCTAAGCCTGGTTTGCAATGATTGTCAAAACAGATTAAGACAATTATCGCACTGCAGTACAAATTATAGGACATCCGTTATATTGGTGCTAGAAACAAACATGGCATTATAAAAATGTGTGTGTATATTTACTTAGATACATATGAACTAATATTAAAGGGTTGGAAACCTTAACTTTTGCAGAGTCCTAAAAAATACATAACCACTTAGTTAAGGTTTCATTGATTAAAACCTAATAAAGGGACAGTCTACAATGTAATGGTTATTGTTTTAAAAGATAGATAATCCCTTTATTACCCATTCCCCAGTTTTGCATAACCAACGCAGTTATATTAAATATACTTTTTACTTCTGTGATTACCTTGTAGCTAAGCATCTTCTGACAGCCCCCTGATCACATGACTGTGACTATTTAAAATCTATTGAATTGCCATTAGTACTGTGTTGTGCTAACTCTTAAATAACTCTTCGGGCGTGAACACAATGTTATCTACATGGCCCACATGAACTAACAGTATCCTGTTGTGAAAAGCAAATACAAAAGCATGTGATTAAGAGACTGTCTATAGAGACTTTGAAACAGGCAGAAATTTAGAGGTTTAAATGTTATAAAGTATATTAATATAACTGTGTTGGTTGTGCATATCTTGGGAATGGGTAGTAAAGGCATTATTAGTGATGTCGCGAATAGTTTGCCGGCGAAAAGTTCCCGGCGAACATAGCATGTTCGCGTTCGCTGCGGCGGGCGAACATATGTGCGATGTTCGGTCCGCCCCCCTATTCGTCATCATTGAGTAAACTTTGACCCTGTACCTCACAGTCAGCAGGACACATTCCAGCCAATCAGCAGCAGACCCTCCCTCCCAGACTCTCCCACCTCCTGGACAGCATCCATTTTAGATTCATTTGGAAGCTGCATTCTTAGTGAGAGGAGGGACAGTGTAGCTGCTGCTGATTTAATAGGGAAATTGATAGCTAGGCTAGTGTATTCAGTGTCCAAGACAGTCCTGAAGGACTCATCTGATCTCTGCTGTAAGGACAGCACCCCAAAAAGCCCTTTTTAGGGCTAGAACATCAGTCTGCTTTTTTTTTTCCTGTGTAATCTAATTGCAGTTGCCTGCCTGCCAGCGTGTGTGTCAGGCTCACATTGTATACTGTGCCCACTTGCCCAGTGCCACCATTCATATCTGGTGTAACAGTAGTGTACATTTAAAAAAAACAACACTTTTTTGACTGTGAAATAATAGCAGTCAGTTTCCTTCACACGTGTGCATTTCAGGGCCTGCCAGGGCACAGTGTCACACCAGTGCAACTCATATCTGGTGTAGCAGTAGTGTACATTAACCCCTTAATGACCACAGCACTTTTCCAATTTCTGTCCGTTTGGGACCAGGGCTATTTTTACATTTCTGCTGTGTTTGTGTTTAGCTGTAATTTTCTTCTTACTCGTTTACTGTACCCTACACATATTATATACCGTTTTTCTCGCCATTAAATGGACTTTCTAAAGATACCATTATTTTCATCATATCCTATAATTTACTATAATTTTTTTTATAAAATATGAGGAAAAAATGGAAAAAAAACACACTTTTTCTAACTTTGACCCCCAAAATCTGTTACTCATCTACAACCACCAAAAAACACCCATGCTAAATAGTTTCTAAATTTTGTCCTGAGTTTAGAAATACCCAATGTTTACATGTTCTTTGCTTTTTTTGCAAGTTATAGGGCCATAAATACAAGTAGCACTTTGCTATTTCCAAACCATTTTTTTTTTTCAAAATTAGCGCTAGTTACATTGGAACACTGATATCTGTCAGGAATCCCTGAATAGCCATTGACATGTATATATTTTTTTTTAGAAGACATCCCAAAGTATTGATCTAGGCCCATTTTGGAATATTTTATGCCACCATTTCACCACCAAATGCGATTAAATAAAAAAAAATTGTTCACTTTTTCACAAATTTTTTCACAAACTTTAGGTTTCTCACTGAAATTATTTACAAATAGCTTGTGCAATTATGGCATAAATGGTTGTACATTTTTCTCTGGGATCCCCTTTGTTCAGAAATAGCAGACATATATGGCTTTGACCTTGCTTTTTGATAATTAGAAGGCCGCTAAATGCCACTGCGTACCACACGTGTATTATCACCACATGTGTATTATGTCCAGCAGTGAAGGGGTTAATTAGGGAGCATTTAGGGAGCTTTTTGGGGTAATTTTAGCTTTAGTGTAGTGTAGTAGACAACCCAAAGTATTGATCTAGGCCCATCTTGGTATATTTCATGCCACCATTTCACAGCCAAATGTGATCAAATAAAAAAAAGTTAAATTTTTCCAAAATTTAGGTTTCTCAATGAAATCATTTACAAACATTTTGTGCAATTATGGCACAAATGGTTGTAAATGCTTCTCTGGGATCCCCTTTTTTCATAAATAGCAGACATATATGGCTTTGGCATTGCCTTTTGGTAATTAGAAGGCTGCTAAATGCCGCTGCGCACCACACGGTGTATTATGCCTCAGCAGTGCAGGGGTTAATTAGGGAGCTTGTAGGGAGCTTGTAGGGTTAATTTTAGCTTTAGTGTAGTGTAGTAGACAACCCCAAGTATTGATCTAGGCCCATTTTGGTATATTTCATGCCACCATTTCACCGCCAAATGCGATCAAATAAAAAAAAATAGTCAACTTTTTCAAAAAACTTTAGGTTTCTCACTGAAATTATTTACAAACAGCTTGTGCAATTATGGCACAAATGGTTGTAAATCCTTCTCTGGGATCCCCTTTGTTCAGAAATAGGAGACATATATGGCTTTGGCGTTGCTTTTTGGTAGTTAGAAGGCCACTAAATGCAACTGCGCACAACACATGAATTATGCCCAGCAGTGAAGGGGTTAATTAGGTAGCTTGTAGGGAGCTTGCAGGGTTAATTTTAGCTTTAGTGTAGAAATCAGCTTCCCACCTGACACATCAGACCCCCTGATCCCTCCCAAAGAGCTCTCTTCCCTCCCCCACCCCACAATTGTCCCCTCCATCTTAAGTACTGGCAGAAAGTCTGCCAGTAATAAAAATAAAAGGTATCTTTTATATATATATATATATATATATATATATATTTATTTTTTAGCATATTTACATATGCTGTTGTGTAGGATCCCCCCTTAGCCCCCCAACTACCTGATCCCCCCCCCAAAACAGCTTTCCTAACCCTCCCCCTCTGCCTTATTGGGGGCCATATTGGGTACTGACAGCTGTCTGCCAATACCCAGTTTGCAAATAAAATGTTTTTTTTTTTATTTTTATTTCATTTTTCTGTAGTGTAGCTTCCTCCCCCCAAAGACCAATCCCCCACCCGCTCCCAGCTCACTTAGATTTCCAAGTACTAAATATTTTGCACCCCTTTCTCCCACTTATAAAAACGATTTTTTTTCTGTAGTGTAGCGGTTTCCCACCCGCTCCCTCCCCCGTGCACGCGCCCGCCTCCTCCCGTGCACTGCGCGCGCCCCCGGCGATCCCGCCCCCGATCCCGCCCCCTCTCTGACAAGGACCACATTGATGGCCGCCCCCCACCAGCCCTCCACTTCAGCTCCCACCCACCAAACGAATGTGGCCATCGATGCCCGGTGCAGAGAGGGCCACAGAGTGGCTCTCTCTGCACCGGAGGGGTAAAATTTGTTATTGCAGGATGCCTCGATATCATGATCGCTTCCAGCTGCTTTCCAAACCGAGGACGTACGCTATACGTTATCAGGCATTAACTGTATTTTTTTCTGAGGACGTATGTCGTAAGTCCTCGGTCATTAAGGGGTTAAAAAAAACTAGAAATTTTACTGTTAAATAATAGCAATCAGTTTCCTTCACACGTGTGCGTTTCAGGGCCTGCCAGGGCACAGTGTCACACCAGTGCAACTCATATCTGGTGTAACAGTAGTGTACATTAACCCCTTAATGACCACAGCACTTTTCCATTTTCTGTCCGTTTGGGACCAGGGCTATTTTTACATTTCTGCTGTGTTTGTGTTTAGCTGTAATTTTCCTTTTACTCGTTTACTGTACACACACATATTATATACCGTTTTTTCTCGCCATTAAATGGACTTTCTAAAGATACCATTATTTTCATCATATCTTATAATTTACTATAAATGTTTTTTATAAAATATGAGGAAAAAATGGAAAAAAAAACACACTTTTTCTAACTTTGACCCCCAAAATCTGTTACTCATCTACAACCACCAAAAAACACCCATGCTAAATAGTTTCTAAATTTTGTCCTGAGTTTAGAAATACCCAATGTTTACATCTTCTTTGCTTTTTTTGCAAGTTATAGGGCCATAAATACAAGTAGCACTTTGCTATTTCCAAACCACTTTTTTTCAAAATTAGCGCTAGTTACATTGGAACACTGATATCTGTCAGGAATCCCTGAATAGCCATTGACATGAATATATTTTTTTTAGAAGACATCCCAAAGTATTGATCTAGGCCCATTTTGGAATATTTTATGCCACCATTTCAAAACCAAATGCGATTAAATAAAAAAATTGTTCACTTTTTCACAAATTTTTTCACAAACTTTAGGTTTCTCACTGAAATTATTTACAAATAGCTTGTGCAATTATGGCATAAATGGTTGTACATTTTTCTCTGGGATCCCCTTTGTTCAGAAATAGCAGACATATATGGCTTTGACCTTGCTTTTTGATAAATAGAAGGCCGCTAAATGCCACTGCGTACCACACGTGTATTATCACCACACGTGTATTATGTCCAGCAGTGAAGGGGTTAATTAGGGAGCATTTAGGGAGCTTTTTGGGGTAATTTTAGCTTTAGTGTAGTGTAGTAGACAACCCAAAGTATTGATCTAGGCCCATCTTGGTATATTTCATGCCACCATTTCACAGCCAAATGTGATCAAATAAAAAAAAAGTTACATTTTTCCAAAATTTAGGTTTCTCACTGTAATCATTTACAAACATTTTGTGCACTTATGGCACAAATGGTTGTAAATGCTTCTCTGGGATCCCCTTTTTCATAAATAGCAGACATATATGGCTTTGGCATTGCCTTTTGGTAATTAGAAGGCTGCTAAATGCCGCTGCGCACCACACGTGTATTATGCTCAGCAGTGCAGGGGTTAATTAGGGAGCTTGTAGGGAGCTTGTAGGGTTAATTTTAGCTTTAGTGTAGTGTAGTAGACAACCCCAAGTATTGATCTAGGGCCCATTTTTGTATATTTCATGCCACCATTTCACCGCCAAATGCGATCAAATAAAAAAAAATAGTCAACTTTTTCACAAACTTTAGGTTTCTCACTGAAATTATTTACAAACAGCTTGTGCAATTATGGCACAAATGGTTGTAAATCCTTCTCTGGGATCCCCTTTGTTCAGAAATAGGAGACATATATGGCTTTGGCGTTGCTTTTTGGTAGTTAGAAGGCCACTAAATGCAACTGCGCACAACACATGAATTATGCCCAGCAGTGAAGGGGTTAATTAGGTAGCTTGTAGGGAGCTTGCAGGGTTAATTTTAGCTTTAGTGTAGAAATCAGCTTCCCACCTGACACATCAGACCCCCTGATCCCTCCCAAAGAGCTCTCTTCCCTCCCCCACCCCACAATTGTCCCCTCCATCTTAAGTACTGGCAGAAAGTCTGCCAGTAATAAAATAAAAGGTATCTTTATATATATATATATATATATTATATATATATATATTTATTTTTTAGCATATTTACATATGCTGTTGTGTAGGGATCCCCCCCTTAGCCCCCAACCTACCTGATCCCCCCCAAACAGCTTCCTAACCCTCCCCCTCTGCCTTATTGGGGGGCCATAATGGGTACTGACAGCTGTCTGCCAATACCCAGTTTGCAAATAAAATGTTTTTTTTTTATTTTTATTTCATTTTTCTGTAGTGTAGCTTCCTCCCCCCCAGACCAATCCCCCACCCGCTCCCAGATCACTTAGATTTCCAAGTACTAAATATTTGCACCCCTTTCTCCCACTTATAAAAATGATTTTTTTCTGTAGTGTAGCGGTTCCCCACCCCGCTCCCCTCCCCGTGCACCGCTGCCACGCCTCCTCCCGTGCACGCGCGCGCCCCCGGCGATTCCCGCCCCCGATCCCGCCCCCTCTCTGACAAGGACCACATTGATGGCCGCCCACCAGCCTCCCACTTCAGCTCCCACCCACCAACGAATGTGGCCATCGATGCCCGGTGCAGAGAGGGCCACAGAGTGGCTCTCTCTGCACCGGAGGGGTAAAATTTGTTATTGCAGGATGCCTCGATATCATGATCGCTTCCAGCTGCTTTCCAAACCGAGGACGTACGCTATACGTTATCAGGCATTAACTGTATTTTTTTCTGAGGACGTATGTCGTATGTCCTCGGTCATTAAGGGGTTAAAAAAAACCTAGAAATTTTACTGTTAAATAATAGCAATCAGTTTCCTTCACACGTGTGCGTTTCAGGGCCTGCCAGGGCACAGTGTCACACCAGTGCAACTCATATCTGGTGTAACAGTAGTGTACATTAACCCCTTAATGACCACAGCACTTTTCCATTTTCTGTCCGTTTCGGACCAGGTCTATTTTTACATTTCTGCTGTGTTTGTGTTTAGCTGTAATTTTCCTCTTACTCGTTTACTGTACCCACACATATTATATACCGTTTTTCTCGCCATTAAATGGACTTTCTAAAGATACCATTATTTTTATCATATCCTATAATTTACTATAAATGTTTTTTATAAAATATGAGGAAAAAATGGAAAAAAACACACTTTTACTAACTTTGACCCACAAAATCTGTTACTCATCTACAACCACCAAAAAACACCCATGCTAAATAGTTTCTAAATTTTGTCCTGAGTTTAGAAATACCCAATGTTTACATCTTCTTTGCTTTTTTTGCAAGTTATAGGGCCATAAATACAAGTAGCACTTTGCTATTTCCAGACCATTTTTTTTCAAAATTAGCGCTAGTTACATTGGAACACTGATATCTGTCAGGAATCCCTGAATAGCCATTGACATGTATATATTTTTTTTTTAGAAGACATCCCAAAGTATTGATCTAGGCCCATTTTGGTATATTTCATGCCACCATTTCACCACCAAATGCGATCAAATAAAAAAAAATTGTTCACTTTTTTCACAATATTTTTTCACAAACTTTAGGTTTCTCACTGAAATTATTTACAAATAGCTTGTGCAATTATGGCATAAATGGTTGTACATTTTTCTCTGGGATCCCCTTTGTTCAGAAATAGCAGACATTTATGGCTTTGACCTTGCTTTTTGATAATTAGAAGGCCGCTAAATGCCACTGCGCACCACACGTGTATTATGTCCAGCAGTGAAGGGGTTAATTAAGGAGCATGTAGGGAGCTTTTTGGGGTAATTTTAGCTTTAGTGTAGTGTAGTAGATAACCCAAAGTATTGATCTAGGCCCATCTTGGTATATTTAATGCCCTAATTTCACAGCCAAATGCGATCAACCTAAAAAAAAACGTTACATTTTTTCCAAATTTTAGGTTTCTCACTGAAATCATTTACAAACATTTTGTGCAATTATGGCACAAATGGTTGTAAATGCTTCTCTGGGATCCCCTTTTTTCAGAAATAGCAGACATATATGGCTTTGGCATTGCTTTTTGGTAATTAGAAGGCCGCTAAATGCCGCTGCGCACCACACGTGTATTACTCTCAGCAGTGCAGGGGTTAATTAGGGAGCTTGTAGTGAGCTTGTAGGGTTAATTTTAGCTTTAGTGTAGTGTAGTAGACAACCACAAGTATTGATCTAGGCCCATTTTGGTATATTTCATGCCACCATTTCACCGCCAAATGCGATCAAATAAAAAAAAAATGGTCAACTTTTTCACAAACTTTAGGTTTCTCACTGAAATTATTTACAAACAGCTTGTGCAATTATGGCACAAATGGTTGTAAATGCTTCTCTGGGATCCCCTTTGTTCAGAAATAGCAGACATATATGGCTTTGGCGTTGCTTTTTGGTAGTTAGAGAAGGCCACTAAATGCAACTGCGCACAAACACATGAATTATGCCCAGCAGTGAAGGGGTTAATTAGGTAGCTTGTAGGTAGCTTGCAGGGTTAATTTTAGCTTTAGTGTAGAGATCAGCTTCCCACCTGACACATCAGACCCCCTGATCCCTCCCAAAGAGCTCTCTTCCCTCCCCCACCCCACACTTGTCCCCGCCATCTTAAGTAATGGCAGAAAGTCTGCAGTACTAAAATAAAAGGTATCTTTTTTTTATATATATATATTTTAGCATATTTACATATGCTGTTGTGTAGGATCCCCACCTATCCCCCAACCTCCCTGATCCCCCCCCAAAACAGCTTCCTAAGCCTCCCCCCTCTGCCTTATTTGGGGGCCAGATTGGGTACTGGCAGCTGTCTGCCAGTACCCAGTTTGTAAATAAAATGGGTTTTTTTTATTTTTATTTCATTTTTCTGTAGTGTAGCTTCCTCCCCCCAAGACCAATCCCCCACCCGTTCCCAGATCACTTAGATTTCCAAGTACTAAATATTTTGCACCCCTTTCTCCCACATATAAAAACGATTTTTTTTCTGTAGTGTAGCGGTTCCCACCCGCTCCCTCCTCGTGCACGCGCCCGCCCGCCTCTCCCCTTGCACCACGCGCGCGGCGCCCCTGGCGCAATAACCGGAAATCAGCTGAATCGATCATGATCGCTTCAGCTGCTTTCCAAACCGAGGGACGTACGCCATAAGTCCTCCCAGACGTTAAACTGTATTTTTTTTCTGAGGACGTATGGCGTACGGGTCCTCAGGTCAATTAAGGGTGTTATATCATTTTTTGTGAAATTGACTGTGAAATAATAGCAATCAGTTTCCTTCACACGTGTGCTTTTCAGTGCCTGCCAGGGGGCAACAGTGTCACACCCAGAGCAACTCATATCTGTGTAACAAGTAGTTGTACATTAAAAAAAAACCCTAAAAAAAAAAAAACCTTAGCAAATTTGACTGTGAAATAATAAGCAGTCAGTTTCCATCACACGGTGTGCGTTTCAGGGCCTGCCAGGGCACAGTGTCACAGGACAACACCAGTGCAACTCATAATCTGGTGTATACTAGTGATTGTACATTAAAAAAAAAATACAATTTTGACTTGTAAATAGTGTGAATAGCAGTTATGTTGTCTGCAAGCTTGAGTGTCAGGCCTTTCGAGCGTCTACTCTGCAACTTCTGCCAGTGCAACAGGGCCACTCATATCTGTTGTCACAGTAGCTTGCACGCATAGTACCACTAATGGAAAAAAAATGACAGGCAGAGGCAGGCAAACCCGCAGAGGGCTGTAGTGGTCGTGGTGCTGTGATTCCTTTGGCCCTAGAATAATTGCCCCAGTGTTCAGAGGCCACGTACCCTGAACCTCGAAAAGTTCTGAGGACATAGTTGACTGGCTAACCACAGACACCCAATCTTCTACAGCTTCCACTTGGAACCCTTGACCGCATCCTCCTCCAGCTTAGCTTCGGGCACCTCTCAAGTTACCACTCGCCCGTCTGCCGCCACCACCAACACTAGCACCACAGCTGCTTCACTTGATCTGTCCAGAGGAGTTATTTACACATCAGTTTGGAAGAAATGAGTGATGTGCAAACACATTATTTTGCCAGAGGATGTAGATAACAGGGATATGTCTCAGTCAGGTAGCATTACACACATGGACGTACGGTGTGATGATGATGATGTTGTACCCGCTGCTGCTTCCTTTGCTGAGTTGTCAGATACAAGTGAAGCGGTGATGTCATGACTATGCGTCAAGTGGAATCGTCACGTGGGTGCCCGCTAGAAGAGAAGAAGAACAGGGGGAAAGTTCAGATGGGGAGACAAGAGGAGGAGTGAGACGAGTGGAAGCAGGTGGAAGTCGTCCCGCACAAGGAGGCTAGTGGCACCAGTCAGGCAACATGCAGCGGCAACCCGGGGTCAGCCCAAACAGCAACGCCAATCCAACGCATGCATGTTTCCACCACCAGAATGCCATCATTGCAGAGCTCAGCCAGTGTGGCATTTTTTGTGTGTGTCTGCCTCTGACAACAGCGATTTGCCATTTCCAACCTGTGCCAAAAGAAAGAGTAGGTGGGAAGTCAACACCCACCTAGGTTACAACTGCTTTGCGAAGGCACATGATCAACACATCATAAACGCCATATGGACTCAACACATGAGTAGAAGCCAAGCACAACAAACTCAAAGCCGCCATCCTCCTCCTGGTCCAGCATCTTCAGATACGTCAACCACTGCTGTCCTCCTTGCCCCCTCTCAACCATCCACCACTCCGTCTCTCGCCTTGAGCAGTTCCTGCTCATCTGCCCACAGTCAGGTGTCTGTCAAGGACATGTTTGAGCGTAAGAAGCCAATGTCACAAAGTCACCCCCTTGCCCGGCATCTGACAGCTGGCTTGTCTGAACTCTTAGCCCGCCAGCTTTTACCATACAAGCTGGTGGAGTCTGAGGCGTTCCAAAAATTTGTAGCTATTGGGACACCGCAGTGGAAGGTACCCGGCCAAAATTTCTTTGCACAAAAGGCAATCCCCAACCTGTACTCGATTGTGCAAAAGGAAGTAATGGCATGTCTGGCACACAGTGTTGGGGCAAGGGTCCATCTGACCACTGATACCTGGTCTGCAAAGCATGGTCAGGGCAGGTATATCACCTACACTGCGCATTGGGTAAAGCTGCTGACAGCTGCCAAGCATGGAATGCGTGGCTCTGCAGAGGAGTTGGAAGACCGAGTCAGAGGAGGAAGAGGAGGAAGGAGGAAGGTGGCTTTGAGGAGGTGGAAGACCAAACACAGCAGGTGTCCCAGGGGGCTTATTGTCACTTTCGGGGACCCTTGGTGTTGTACGTGGCTGGGTGGAGGAAGAGACCTTCAATGACATCAGTGAGAACAAGGAACGGGACATGGCTAGCTTGGTATCCAACCTTGTGCAAATGGGGAGTTTGCGGTTGTGCAAATGGACTGTTTGCGGTGCATTAAACGGGGAGTTTGGTCTGTCACTGTGAAGCGGGCGTAACCCTTACACTACCTGATCGATACAACATCATACCTGATGTTTTAAAGCATGTTATTCCAAACAATTTAGGAATGTTAGGTGATTTATGCCCTTTATGGATTAAAACCAGACTCTGCATCAACTATGTAATTTTCCATGGGAGTTTTGCCATGGATCCCCCTCCGGCATGCCACAGTCCAGGTGTTAGTCCCCTTGAAACAACTTTTCCATCACTATTGTGGCCAGAAAGAGT
Source organism: Bombina bombina (assembly GCF_027579735.1). Taxonomy (NCBI): domain Eukaryota; kingdom Metazoa; phylum Chordata; class Amphibia; order Anura; family Bombinatoridae; genus Bombina; species Bombina bombina. The sequence goes on from NC_069508.1 coordinate 123,418,060, forward strand.
CCCTGTGGGTTTTAAAATTCGCCTGCCTATTGAAGTCTATGGCGGTTCGCCCGGTTCGCCCGTTCGCAAACATTTGCAGGAGTTTGCGTTCGCCATTCGCGAACGGAAAATTTTATGTTTGCGACATCACTAGGCATTATCTATCTTTTTAAACAATAACAGTTTTAGTGTAAACTGTCCCTTTAAGTCTTACCTTAACATAAAGCTTTAGGACTAGATTACAAGTGGATCGCTAAATATCGTTTGGGTGCAAGCGATATTAGCGCTCCACTTTGTAATACCAGCACACAATAATATGCGCTGGTATTACAAATAATTCCCAATACGAATGCAAGCTTGCTTTCTCATTGCTAGGAAGTATTGCACTCTGAACCTCAGAACCTCACGCATTGAATGGGGTAAGTAGCGCAGTGATGGGCAGCATTTTAAAATAAATAAATATACATTTATATTTACATTGCGGTCTTTGGGGACACACAGTTTATAATAATTTATATTTATATCTGCATAGTAAAAACACTTTTGTTTTTAGTTATTTATTTTATTTCTTTATTAATTGATTGTGAATAATTAGTGCTGAGGTGCGACATTTCTTCAACAGTTGCACATGCATATTGATTGCCAGTGGCATCTCCAACACTGCAAATTAGACGTGCATTCAGATTGAGACAGAATGCAAAAAAGGGACAGATTACAAATGGTGCACTAACAGTTACGCATAAGCGATATCAAGTTTTTTGCGGTTGTTTGCATATGTCAAGTGTAGCGCTCGTATTACAAGTTGAATGTAAACGCAATCGTTTGAGCGCAGTTTAAGTTAACACACGTCAGGATATTGAGTCCTCAGTACTCTGGATCAGCCCTGCTTCCCTTTTTTTTTAACAATTTACCATATCAGCTTTACACCAGTCCTGGGTACTATGTATGATAATAACAAGTCTTGAAAATTAAAAAATAGATGTTTGGCAATAACAGTGGTAAGTTCCCTTAGAACCATTAGGTGTATTCAATCTGGATCAGGAGTTTTATTTACCTTGATGTTACTTTATCAAACAATACCCTTGATATGTGGTTGCGCTTTCTACTTTTTCCCATTTTACTATTGTTTTTGATACTTCATGGAACCATAAGGAGTGGGGACTTTCAAATCCATATACAAGAAATACTGTAGCAAAATACAGAGGAATCTGCATTCTAGATCAACTTCCATATACATAAATTCCAAAACAGTAACATCTCTTGATAAAAAAAAGTATCCAAATGTATTGAAGATTAAAACCAGACAAATAGGTTATATGTAGCAAAGGTAGGTACAACTGACTCAAGCATAGGCGTTTCATGTGGCTAGCACACTTGATCACTGAATTTTAATCTTCAATAAATGTGGATACTTTTTAATCAAGCTCTGTTGCCGTTCTAAAAAAATCATTTTTATGGAATTTCAGATTCTGATGTGTTTTGCTGCAGTGTTTTTTGATGGCTTAAGATGAAAAGGGGGCTATATGGCACCTTTCCCTTCACAGAACAAGGACGTGTATTGTGTTATACTTAAGAGATACAGGCGTGTGGACTCCCTTACCCGGTTCCTGAGCCCATGGTGAGTGTGTTTTCTACTATATACAAGAATTACTTTGGCTCCCTGTAGGTGAGAAGTGATAAGGAGGAATCTGTAAACTCTTTGTCATAAGAGCAGTGTGATGTATCATGGATGAAGCATATGACCCAGGCTATGCTGCCCCACACCTGAGACTTTATCTCCATCATGGATGCCTCAGGGGATACTGTTTCAGGTCCTGCAATTGGAAACCTAATGCCAGTATGGTACTACATTTAAAAAGCCCTGTGTTAGAGAGTATATCATTGCTTGCAGCATTTAATGTTTAACAAAGGAATGCATTGTATATATGTGTTGCATTGTATATGGAACCCTCCTTTCCTATACAAATTAGCTATAGTGAAACATTCCTAATAACTTCAGTGATGCAGTTACAATAGATTTAAACATTTAAATGATAGCTTATGACTCTAAACTAATAATATGGTGACTAAATAAGACACAAAATGACTATGCAAGTAATAAAAAGCCTACACATTGCTCTCTGTATGTGTTTGTTTGTGTGCATCACACTTTGAAGAACCAATGTCATTACTTAAAGTGAGGTTATTTTGGTAGAATGCATTCATTGCCCAAATTTAGTGTTCTTTGCTTTATCATGCATGGCTTGATGTTTTTTTTTTTTATTGTCAATTTAGACCTGCAGTAGCTAAATTGTATTTAACTTTGTGACCATAACATCAATGCTGAAAGCAAATAATTACAAAATACACTTCACCAACCCTGTTTGGTACCAGGTTTAAAGTCTTAGAAACTAACTGATTGTTAGATTTCTTTTTTATATTTACAACAGTTTAAGTCTGTTTGAATAATGCTAGCTATTCTAAACAAACAACTTTCTAGACGGAAGTCATTACCATTATTAATATTTGTGATTCTTATCAACAGTCTGAGACATTTATCATTTTGACAATAACTTTCTTTACATTTTCTCTTATTCCTTATCCCTCTTGAAAATATCTTTTTTTGTATAAATGTTATAAAGATGTTTTTTTTTTTAATTTAACCAGTTTAGTTTTGTTGAATATGTTTCTAAATATTTTGAAATGCAAAAACTTTCTTACAAGATTTGTTTTTCTTTACATAATGCTTTTAATGAAGCTTTGTTTTTGTTCAGACTCTCTGTTCTTTGCTGTTCTGGGACATAAATGAATCATTCACTAAGATTTAATAAACTAGGGCATAGCCTCTTAGCAACATTTAGTGGCAATAGCCTTGTTGTGTTCACGAAAAAGCTATCATTAACTGAACAATGAGACATTTGTTCAGTCTGTATTTCATCCTACAGAACAACTAACTACTTCCAGTGAATCAAAGTACAGGTAAATATCCACACAAAAGATACCATTCCCTGTTCTAGAGATCATATTGAAATTTTTTAACGTGGGTAAAGTGATGGACAATCTGTGAATCAGATTTACTAGATTATTTGTAGAGAGAGAAAAAAAATCATAGAGAAAATATATTGCACTAAATTTAAAAACTAAAAATTACCCTCAGTCATTCCACTAAAAAGATTAATTTGATAAAAAATATTTTACATTATTACATGTCAGGTTTACAGAATTAAAGCATAGAGGCTGAATTATCAAGCACTGAATGGAGCTTGATGCTCCTGTTTCCGTGCGAGCATTCAGGCTCACCGGAAACAGTAATTATGAAGCAGCGGTCTAAAGACCGCTGCTCCATAACTTGTCCGCAGCCTCTGAGGCTGCGGTCTTCAATCTGTCCAATCATATACGATCAGGCTGATTGACACCCCCTGCTACGCAAATCTGCAGGGGGCGGCATTGCACAAGCAGTTCACAGAACTGCTTGTGCAATGAAAAAATGCAGACAGGGTATGCTGTTGGCATTTATCAATGTGCGGCGGACATGATATGCTACATCGTATCATGTCCATCCGCACTTTAGTAAATCGGCCCCATAGTCTTCAAATTACATGTAGAGGCAATGTAATAGTAACATTTTTAGAAGCATTAGGGAGATTTGCAGATGATTTAATAAAAAGGTGTTGCTAAAGACTTACCTGTAACACATAGCTAAAAAATGTTTATAATAATGTAAGGCATAAACCTTTTATTATATTTTTTAAAAAGCTCAATGCTTTCATGAGATTATACTTTAAAAACGTAACATCCACTGTCTATGTTACGTTTTTAGAATTTAACCCTTTAAGGACACAGCTTTCAGTTTGCTCAATGGTTTTATGACGGAAAATATCTGTCATATGTCCTTAAGAGGATAAAAAACATAACATGGACAGTGGGTGCTTATTTTGAGCACCATTTTAAAATTTCATAAATAATTTTAAATTTTGTAAAATAATTGGGAGATGGGAGATACAGGGGGTGGGAGGGCTTAAGTAGATTGTAGTAAACAGTAATTTATTTTTAAAAAATTGTTTATTGTATTGTATTATACAATGTGTTTTCATGAGAAACCCAGTAACCATTTTATTGTTATGTATCTATAGAAAAATATGTTAATTCATCCTTATACTTGACTATTTAATATGGCATAAATACATGTGATAAAAAATAGTTTTCACGAGTTTTTGTTGGGTTTTTTTTTGCTTTTTTTTATGATAACATTTTTATAGATGTTAACCTCTTGAGTGCTAACGACGTCTCTGAGCCGTCGCAAATTGTCTCACTCAGGTGCTAATGACGGCTCTGAGCCGTCACAAATTGTCTCACTCAGGTGCTAATGACGGCTCTGAGCCATCACAAATTGTCTCACTCAGGTGCTAACGACGTTGCTAGCACTCTCCCACTTTGAGGGAGATCTGGAGGCTTCCACCCGCTCCTGCCCCGATGATTGGGCCTGTTTAGTGACAGGCATCGCCGGGGCTTCACGTTTTGAGTGGTGACATCACGCGCAATGACGTGATGACATCACTGCACAACTTTATTTAAAATGGCCAATGTAAGGTATAGGGAAAGGGGTCATGCTGCTTAGATGCTTGTATCTCAGGCATCTAAGTAGCTACAGACCCCCAACCTTTCTAATGGTATGTCTTGGGGATCTGTAAAAAAATGTTTTATGTAAAAACATAAAAAAGATTCAGCTTAGCACCCAGGTGGGAAAGTGCTTAGCACTCAAAGGGTTAAAGAGTGACCAGCAATATTAGCAAAGATAGTCCTTTATACAATGTGTCCAAAATTTGACGAGGCTTCTAGTTTACTGGTTATTACCCTTATAGTAGGCTACATTCATAGATACTCATAAGATTGCTAAGGACCTAGTTGTAAAGGCGAGATCATTTTTTATATTTATTGTGCCTCTCTTTACCTATGTTTCGGAATATTCTGTGAGTGAGTGTTCCTGCTATTAAGTTATATATTTGTGTTCATTGCCTAATACACAAAATCTTGCAAATGAAATGAGAACTTATTGCTAAACCATGAAGACAATTATAAGCACAAAAGCTTTGGAATCACATTCAATAAATGATAAATGTAAATATTTAAGTGTAGAAAAAAATATTTAGGTGTAGAAAAACAGCCTCACTGGATAAAATGAGAGGCGCTTTAGAAACCTTACAAACAGAAAATGGTTCTGATCATGGGCGTTCCTGGAGTGCATCCAGAGTTTTTCACCTAAACTTCAGTCAACCATACATTTTTTTTATTTTTTATAAATATAATACTCAACTGTATCATAGAAGGTGAATATTGTTTTCCTTTTTAGTTTGTTGAGAAAATATTGAGCATAAATAAAATGCTACAAAGTACATAATTATCATTTTTTAAAAAACATTTTGATCTAATAGCTCCTCATACGGGAGCATTTATTTTTATTTTTTAGAAATTTTATTTTTTAAACAAGATGACAAAATCTATCAGCAGGTGGTACATTTTGTACATAAGATCATCTTGTACTTATTTCCAAACCTGGTTTGAAAGTTTTATGTGAAAACTAAGCTTTCACAGGACCCCTGAGAACCATTTATTGCATGAATAGTTAGACTACACTTGAACACAATCTTGTTCTTTTTCATAATCAGTGAGTGCTGAGTTCATCACTGCTCCACATTCCCTATTCAAAAGAGGGAGAGACAGATTAACACACTATAAGTGATCATCATTATCTTCTAGTTACCCCCTCTTCTTATTATGTTGAATGCATAATGCAAAACATGTTATTAAGCCTAGTCTTGTGATCTAATAGCCACAAAAGGCAACAGAAATTCCAAATGCAATTCATTTGCATATGAGAAGCATGTTGTGTTGATACATTAGATTTGATCTGGCTTGAAGCCAATGCAACAGTTACTTCATTTAACTGCATTTATAGTTAGTATACTCTTTAATAAATAATACAAAAAAAGAGTTATATTTTTATAGATAAACAGTGATTCACATTCATGTTTTTTTTTTTTCTATTCTTAGGTGTAAGGTAAAGCAATACAAATCGGAACTAATATCTCTATGTTAAAGCCCTATGTCTGTCTTTTTTTCTAACACCCAAGATCTCATATCTTTGAGCCCTTACAACTTTTTGTGCATTTTTTGTTAAAAATGTTTATTAGCATTTCGGAATCTGTTGCTGTTGGTGCTCTACAAATAACTGCTAATAATAATTAGTGTTATTGTGAGTGTAATTGTATCTTTAAATGCATTTTTGATGTGTTTTGTACAACTTTTTTGATTTGCGTAACCGTTAACCAGGGCTCTAAAGTCGCGCTATCCAGACAAGTGTTAAATTCAATAACACTTAAGCAAACGCGTTTATTTTTAACTTGTAATACATGCTCTACTTCAGAAGCGTGTAAAGAGCTACAATAAACCGCTTTTTGCTTGTGCACAACAGTTAGCGCATAACTCATAATATAGCCCTTGACCAGTGAAATATGGAAACCCTACCATACTTACGGCTAGATTTGGAGTTTTGTCGGTAACGACCCGAAAAGCTAACGTCGGCTTTTTTCTGGCCGCACCATAAAAATAACTCTGGTATTGAGAGTCCACATAAAGGCTGCGTTAGGCTCCAAAAAAGGAACATAGAGCATTTTTAACGCAACTTCAACTCTCGATACCAGAGTTGATTACGCAAGCGGCCAGCCTCAAAAACGTGCTCATGCACGATTCCCCCATAGGAAACAATGGGGCTGTTTGAGCTGAAAAAAAATCTAACACCTGCAAAAAAGCCGCGTTCAGCTCTTAACGCAGCCCCATTTTTTGCTATGGGGAAAAAATTCCTACGTCTGCACCTAACACCCTAACATGTACCCCGAGTCTAAAAACCCCTAACCTTACACTTATTAACCTCTAATCCCCCGCTATCGCTGACCCCTGCATATTATTATTAACCCCTAATCTGCCGCTCCGTATACCGCTGCAACATACATTATAGTTATGTACCCCTAAACTGCTGCCCCTAACACCGCTGACCCCTATATTATATTTATTAGCCCCTAATCTGCTCCCCACAACGTCGCCTCCACCTGCCTACACTTATTAACCCCTAATCTGCCGACCGGACCTGAGCGCTACTATAATAAAGTTATTAACCCCTAATCCGCCTCACTAACCCTATAATCAATAGTATTAACCCCTAATCTGCCCTCCCTAACATCGCCGACACCTAACTTCAATTATTCATCTGCCGACCGGAACTCACCGCTATTCTAATAAATGTATTAACCCCTAAAGCTAAGTCTAACACTAACACCCCCCTAAATTAAATATAATTTTAATCTAACGAAATAAATTAACTCTTATTAAATAAATTATTCCTATTTAAAGCTAAATACTTACCTGTAAAATAAATCCTAATATAGCTACAATATAAATTATAATTACATTGTAGCTATTTTAGGATTAATATTTATTTTACAGGTAACTTTGTATTTATTTTAACCAGGTACAATAGCTATTAAATAGTTAAGAACTATTTAATAGTTACCTAGTTAAAATAATTACAACATTACCTGTAAAATAAATCCTAACCTAAGTTACAATTAAACCTAACACTATACTATCATTAAATTAATTAAATAAAATACCTACAATTACCTACAATTAAACCTAACACTACACTATCAATAAATGAATTAAATACAATATCTACAAATAACTACAATTAAATAAACTAACTAAAGTACAAAAAATAAAAAAGAACTAAGTTACAAAAAATAAAAAAATATCTACAAACATAAGAAAAATATTACAACAATTTTAAACTAATTACACCTACTCTAAGCCCCCTAATAAAATAACAAAGACCCCCAAAATAACAAAATGCCCTACCCTATTCTAAATTACTAAAGTTCAAAGCTCTTTTACCTTACCAGCCCTGAACAGGGCCCTTTGCGGGGCATGCCCCAAGAAGTTCAGCTCTTTTGCCTGTAAAAAAAACATACAATACCCCCCCCAACATTACAACCCACCACCCACATACCCCTAATCTAACCCAAACCCCCCTTAAATAAGCCTAACACTAAGCCCCTGAAGATCTTCCTACCTTATCTTCACCATACCAGGTTCACCGATCCGTCCTGAAGAGCTCCTCCGATGTCCTGATCCAAGCCCAAGCGGGGGGCTGAAGAGGTCCATGATCCGGCTGAAGTCTTTATCCAAGCGGGAGCTGAAGAGGTCCATGATCCGGATGAAGTCTTCATCCAAGCGGGAGCTGAAGAGGTCCATGATCCAGATGAAGTCTTCTATCAATGGCATATTCAATCTTCTTTCTTCGGGAGCCATCATCTTCCATCCGACGCGAAACATCCTCTTCTCCCGACGCCTACTAGCCGAATGAAGGTTCCTTTAAGGGACGTCATCCAAGATGGCGTCCCTCGAATTCCGATTGGCTGATAGGATTCTATCAGCCAATCGGAATTAAGGTAGGAAAATTCTGATTGGCTGATGGAATCAGCCAATCAGAATCAAGTTCAATCCGATTGGCTGATCCGATCAGCCAATAAGATTGAGCTTGCATTCTATTGGCTGTTCCGATCAGCCAATAGAATGCAAGCTCAATCTGATTGGCTGATCGGATCAGCCAATCGGATTGAACTTGATTCTGATTGGCTGATTCCATCAGCCAATCAGAATATTCCTACCTTAATTCCGATTGGCTGATAGAATCCTATCAGCCAATCGGAATTCGAGGGACGCCATCTTGGATGACGTCCCTTAAAGGAACCTTCATTCGGCTAGTAGGCGTCGGGAGAAGAGGATGTTCCGCGTCGGATGGAAGATGATGGCTCCCGAAGAAAGAAGATTGAAGATGCCATTGATAGAAGACTTCATCCGGATCATGGACCTCTTCAGCTCCCGCTTGGATGAAGACTTCAGCCGGATCATGGACCTCTTCAGCCCCCCGCTTGGGCTTGGATCAGGACATTGGAGGAGCTCTTCAGGACGGATCGGTGAACCTGGTATGGTGAAGATAAGGTAGGAAGATCTTCAGGGGCTTAGTGTTAGGTTTATTTAAGGGGGGTTTGGGTTAGATTAGGGGTATGTGGGTGGTGGGTTGTAATGTTGGGGGGGGTATTGTATGTTTTTTTTTACAGGCAAAAGAGCTGAACTTCTTGGGGCATGCCCCGCAAAGGGCCCTGTTCAGGGCTGGTAAGGTAAAAGAGCTTTGATTTAATTTAATTTGGTTTAATTGTAGGTAATTGTAGGTATTTTATTTAATTAATTTAATGATAGTATAGTGTTAGGTTTAATTGTAACTTAGGTTAGGATTTATTTTACAGGTAATTTTGTAATTATTTTAACTAGGTAACTATTAAATAGTTCTTAACTATTTAATAGCTATTGTACATGGTTAAAATAATTACAAAGTTGCCTGTAAAATAAATATTAATCCTAAAATAGCTACAATGTAATTATAATTTATATTGTAGCTATATTAGGATTTATTTTACAGGTAAGTATTTAGATTTAAATAGGAATAATTTATTTAATAAGATTTAATTAATTTCGTTAGATTAAAATTATATTTAATTTAGGGGGGTGTTAGTGTTAGGGTTAGATTTAGCTTTAGGGGTTAATACATTTATTAGAATAGCGGTGAGCTCTGGTCGGCAGATTAGGGGTTAATGTTTGAAGTTAGGTGTCGGCGATGTTAGGGAGGGCAGATTAGGGGTTAATACTATTTATTATAGGGTTAGTGATGCGGATTAGGGGTTAATAACTTTATTATAGTAGCGGTGCGGTCCGGCTGCGGATTAGGGGTTAATAACTTTATTATAGTAGCGGTGCGGTCCGGTCGGCAGATTAGGGGTTAATAAGTGTAGGCAGGTGGAGGCGACGTTGTGGGGGGCAGATTAGGGGTTAATAAATATAATATAGGGGTCGGCGGTGTTAGGGGCAGCAGATTAGGGGTACATAGCTATAATGTAGGTGGCGGCGCTTTGCGGTCGGCAGATTAGGGATTAATTATTGTAGGTAGTTGGCGGCGACGTTGTGGGGGGCAGATTAGGGTTTAATAAATATAATATAGGGGTTGGCGGTGTTAGGGGCAGCAGATTAGGGGTACATAAGGATAACGTAGGTGGCGGTCGGCAGATTTGGGGTTAAAAAAATTTAATCGAGTGGCAGCGATATTGGGGGACCTCGGTTTAGGGGTACATAGGTAGTTTATGGGTGTTAGTGTACTTTAAAGTACAGTAGTTAAGAGCTTTATGAACCGGCGTTAGCCCAGAAAGCTCTTAACTACTGACTTTTTTCTGCGGCTGGAGTTTTGTCGTTAGATTTCTAACGCTCACTTCAGACACAACGCTAAATACCGGAGTTAGAAAGATCACATTGAAAAGATAGGATACGCAATTGACGTAAGGGGATCTGCGGTATGGAAAAGTCGCGGCTGGAAAGTGAGCGTTAGACCCTTTTTTAAATGACTCCAAATACCGGCGGTAGCCTAAAACCAGCGTTAGGAGCCTCTAACGCTGGTTTTCATGGCTAACACCAAACTCCAAATCTAGGCCTTAGAGAATTATGCCAATCTTTCCAATTTTATTTCATAACAATTTGATTTCAGTTTCAGTTGAAAAGGGAAGCATATTTTTTGAGTTATACAATTCAAAATGGATACAGCCGCTAAAAGCTAATGACATATATGACATATTTAGAATTGCAGGAGAACCTTGCAGGCTCCTTCTCCTGTATAAATTGTGCTCTTTGTCATTGCATGTTACAAGGGGATCACATTACCCATCCACTTTCGGGTAAAAGGATTCCAATTAATGGAAGGTTCTCCTGCAATTCTAAATATGTCATATATGTCATTAAGTGCCCATGTGGCCTGGCATATGTAGGAGAGACCACCCAGACTGTCCGTGATAGGATACGTCAACACAAAGCAGCCATAGGTAAGGATGACGAAGATGCACCTGTGGCCCATCATTTTACTCGATTGGCACACAACAAGAGTCAGTTATGGTTTCAAGTCATTGATGGAGTCCCCCCTTTACGTAGAGGAGGGGACAGACAAAAAATATTATTTCGCAAAGAAGCACAGTGGATTAGACAATTAGACACCATGGTCCCCAAAGGCTTGAATAGAGACATCTCCTGGGGAAATTTCATTTGAGCCATAATGCTCTCATTCTCTAATTGGTGAGTTGCTTTACTCGCATCCCTGTAGGTATTAATAGAATGTGTTCTTCTTTAAGATATGAATAATGTAGGAGAAGAAGAAGTGGATTCAAACACTGCCACTTTTGGATCTATAGATCAAACAATTAATACGTTCGTTCTTGATGACGAGACATTGGATAGGTCTGATATGGTCTTGTGGCAATCAAACATTATACATGACTTGCAGTTCCCTATATATAGAAGTAGCCGGAAATCCACTATCTATCTTAAAAATATTATTGACTGTATATGGATGAATTACTTCTGTGTGACTCATTTGTCAAATAAAACATGATTTCGTGAATTAACATTAAATAAGGTAAGAAAGAATTCTTTTGAGACCCGTGTGATACGTCTTCCTGTGTGGGGGATATATTTCAGTTCAACTCCGGCTTAAATTTTACATAAGTCTATTTTTGAATCTGTTTGAAGGAAGGGTATCCGGTATTGGGATCCCCGTTACTGAGCCGCCACATATGACAGTAGATATAATTCAGCTCACACTGGTATTCTGTGTGTAGAATACCAGTGACAGGGAGTTTATTCATTAAGTTGCGACTCATGATAGATATCGTAGAGCTGATATTGAGAATTGTTGTGAACGGTTATAAAAAAATTTAAGTATTTGTTTTGTGTTTGTTTCGTTTGATTACATATTCGGTGAGATATATGGGTTTTGTCTTGAAATATATCGTGCATTGGCACTGAATTGTAGGTTTTTAGAGTGCGGTAATGTTCATTCGGTCATAATTAGCAGCCATTCGTGAGTCTTAGATACATTCATTTTCAAACTAAGCAATGATAACAAAAACGTGTGTGTATAGTGTGATGTCAGAGTGGAGGTGTGTATGCGATTAGCCAATAGGGATACATACGATTCTGTTTAAGTTGCACCTCCCCACCATTACCTGTAAATTCCTTGAGAAAGGGGCGGAGTCCCGAAACGCGCGTCGGAACGGTCAGACGCCACCACTGAGACCTGTTTATCCTGCTGTCTGAGCCACAGAAATTGTGAGGTGAGACTAGAATTCTATATTGGAGGGTCCTAATAACCACACCGAAGATACACGGCGAGAACCGAGTCTCACAGTATCACCTGGAAAAGTATACACACGCTGAAGGAGGTAACACTGCTATTCATGCATTTTCTCTGTTTCGAATAAGCCAAAGGCTACAAGCTGCCATGAGGGTATGAGATACTCGCAGCTTGTGTAGAAGCTAACTGTGGGATATACTGTATCCTCTCTTCAGTAAGGAATCACACATATGGTGTAGTATAGGATACCGTGAGTGAAGTTTCAAGAGAGTGTGTGTTTGGGCCGAAATTACGTTCATAGCTCCCCACTACATGTTATATGGCCAGAAGCAGGGCAGGTTGAAGGGGCATTTGAACCGTAACATTGACACAGCTACAAGATTTGATATTGAGGTCTCTACAAGAATTAACCATTATGGCTTACAAATGCTGTAACATGTTGTGTTTCCTGTGACTGTTTTCATATATTGGCAACAAGATATTTGCTTATGTTTTCAAGTGATCACACACTGTTACAGTTGGAATATCTGCAACATAACGAGACATTCTTGTTTTAGGAGTATCCGCAATATAACGAGACATTCTTGGTTTATATAATATTATAGAGTTACGGATCTAGCGGACACTCTCAATGGTTCTAACTTTAATAGAGTCCTTATTTGGTGGTGTCTATTCACACTCCCTGGGGACGCCCTGGGAGTGATAGTGAAGTTTTCAATTTGGGTACTATTTTTATTTCCTGATGTTTTCTTTTTATAATTTGTGCTGATTGTTGGACACGGATGTGTTTGGTGGATGGGGTATGTGTGGATCTGAATGAACTTACATCAGATGTTTCCCCTATGTTTGTTATAATTGCATAGTGTGAAAGATCACACTGATCATATCCTTTGTTGAAGAATAAAAACTTCTTTATTCTAAGACTCATTGGCTGGGATTCTTGATTTTTATTATTATTATATAGTCTGGGACCGGACTTTATCCCGTGCCTGAGCATATTTTCTAAAAAGGGTGGTGCGGTCACATCATATCTCATATAGTATTTTGGTCCGTGATGTGCACACCCTCTTGGGATTAGTACGATGGAGGGGACTAAGATGTTTGCTTACTCAGATTTGGATGCCTCACGAATAGCCACCTTATGTGTTGGTAATAGAGACTTTTTGAACAATGAACCTGATGTTAAGGAACCGCCGAGTTTAGAGCAGATGATAAAGCAAAAAATTGTATATGAGTTGCATTCGGTTACCTTAGCAGAATACTTCAGACAGAAGCGTATTCCTAGGGGTCTCAGAAGTCATCTTCATCCCACACTGTTTAGGGAGAATTCAGAGTATTGTGACAAATTTGAGGGCATTTTAAATAAATGCTCCTATGATATCTTAATTTTGACAATTGAGTATATACAGAAGGAACTGCCTAAAATGCAGCAGGAGATTGACAAAGTGGAACTGTCTCTCAAGGAGTTAAAGACTGAAACAGACTTCAGCAATTTTAAGTCCAAATTGGACAGTGATCTATCTACCTTTAAAAAGAGTTTAGAAAGTAAGAAATACAAGAAATTTCAGAGGGATCTTACTGATTACCAAAATAACAAAGTCTATAGATGGCGGAATCCAGACTTCACACCTTTTAGAAGGTTTAGAAGAGGGGCACAATTATATAATTTCCCGGGTGAGTCCTCATCTGACAGTGATTTCAGTGACTCTTCAGTCCCTTTTCCCTTAAGAGGACGTGACACAAGGAATCGAAGAAGAGGAGGGGGGGGAGGAAACACAGGAGACACTACATATCAGATCTCAACCCGACAGAATCGGAGGGAACAGAGAGTTTAGTAGTGAATATATCAGGGATTGAGATCAGTGAGGCAATTTTAGGGGTATTACAAAAGGGATTATCTTTTGTCCCAACTACCACCCCAGATTTTTTTGCACTAGAATGTGACCTCCATCGTTTCTTTAGGAATCTTAGACTAAAGAGTTTTTTTGTGAATAAAGAGGAAATAAACAAAGCTGAGTCTACCAGTCCATTTCAATTTCATGTACGAAATATTAAACCTAAAAGCACTTTCAATCCTCCTCATACTAATGCTTCAGTTGAAGCATATATTACTTTAATCAAAAAGGATTTTGAAAAATTTAAAAGAAATTTTCGTACAAAAGTTAAGTCTAATATTTCTAGACAAGAGAAGCTAGCACTTGAATCCATTCAGAAAAATGAGAACTTGATCCTTAAGCCAGCCGACAAGGGCGGGGCCCTTGTTATTATGCATAAAAACAAATATAAGGAGGAGGTCCTCCGACAATTACAAGACACAGAGAATTATGCTAAATTGACGGCTGACCCCACGTTGAGGGTAAAAAGCAAAATCAGTAAGATAGTTGAGGAATCTTTAGCCTCTGACATCATTACAAAGAAACAGGCTAAATTCCTGATCAAAGAACATCCGATTATACCGGTGTTTTATGTATTACCCAAGATACATAAAAAACTTCTTGATCCTCCGGGTCGACCGATTGTCGCAGGCACTGATTCAATGTTTCAACCGATTGCAGTATTCTTGGATCAACTCATTAGACCTCTGTTAGGTTATTTAAGTTCGTATCTACAGGATACGACTGATTTTTTGTGCAAAATATCATCGCTGGTAGTTCCCACCAATAGCCAGCTTGTAACAATGGATATAGCCAGCCTATATACTTCGATTCCTCATGAGTTAGGAATCGAGGGAATATTCTATTTCTTAGACAAGGACAACCTATATTCCCCGAGTGAAAGAAGGTTCATCAAAGATCTCTTTAAGATCATTCTTTATGAAAAAAAATTCTTATTTGAAGACACTTTCTATGTCCAAAAACAAGGTAGCTCCAACTTATGCGAACCTCTTTGTAGGTAAGTTCGAGGAGGATGTGGTCTTCAGGGATGAAGGGTACAAGAAGTCCATTTTGGGCTGGTATCGTTACATAGATGATATCTTCTTTGTTTGGACTGGTAGTGACGATGGTTTGGCACAATTTGTATCAAAACTCAATTCGGCGCATGAATCATTAAAATTTACTATAGAAGCAAGTAAGTCTAAAGTAAGCTTTTTAGACACTACGATATCGATTGTAGACCACAAACTCAGACGTGATTTATTCTCTAAAGAAACGGATAGGAATAACACTTTACGTTATGAAAGTTTCCATCCCCCCTCTCTGATCAAAAACCTTCCATTGGGCCAGCTGCTGCAGACCAAAAGGATTGTGGATGATCCAGTTATTTGCCTACAGAGATTGGATGAAATGTCTAAAAAAATTTTGGATAGAGGTTACCCAATGCAAATTCTGGAAGAGAATATGAATAAAATATTGAATATTGACAGGGCTAGCCTACTGAGTAAGACTACTCGTGAATCAAAAAAAATTTCGGTGCCCTTTGTGAGCCATTTTGGATTACATAGTAAAGTCTTAAAAAGGATAATACTACAACACTGGCACCTGTTGAGAGAGGATATAAACGTGGGCAAGATTTTCAATGAGACTCCATTATTTTCTTTTAGGAGAAATAGAAATTTGAAAGATGAACTTATACGGGCTGATTGGGGTACCATGAGAAAACCCATTACAATTGCTAAGAAAGGCTCCTTCTCCTGTATGAATTGTGCTCTTTGTCATTCCATGTTACAAGGGGATCACATTACCCATCCACTTTCGGGTAAAAGGATTCCAATTAATGGAAGGTTCTCCTGCAATTCTAAATATGTCATATATGTCATTAAGTGCCCATGTGGCCTGGCATATGTAGGAGAGACCACCCAGACTGTCCGTGATAGGATATGTCAACACAAAGCAGCCATAGGTAAGGATGACGAAGATGCACCTGTGGCCCATCATTTTACTCGATTGGCACACAACAAGAGTCAGTTACGGTTTCAAGTCATTGATGGAGTCCCCCCTTTACGTAGAGGAGGGGACAGACAAAAAATATTATTTCGCAAAGAAGCACAGTGGATTAGACAATTAGACACCATGGTCCCCAAAGGCTTGAATAGAGACATCTCCTGGGGAAATTTCATTTGAGCCATAATGCTCTCATTCTCTAATTGGTGAGTTGCTTTACTCGCATCCCTGTAGGTATTAATAGAATGTGTTCTTCTTTAAGATATGAATAATGTAGGAGAAGAAGAAGTGGATTCAAACACTGCCACTTTTGGATCTATAGATCAAACAATTAATACGTTCGTTCTTGATGACGAGACGTTGGATAGGTCTGATATGGTCTTGTGACAATCAAACATTATACATTACTTGCAGTTCCCTATATATAGAAGTAGCCGGAAATCCACTATCTATCTTAAAAATATTATTGACTGTATATGGATGAATTACTTCTGTGTGACTCATTTGTCAAATAAAACATGATTTCGTGAATTAACATTAAATAAGGTAAGAAAGAATTCTTTTGAGACCCGTGTGATACGTCTTCCTGTGTGGGGGATATATTTCAGTTCAACTCTGGCTTAAATTTTACATAAGTCTATTTTTGAATCTGTTTGAAGGAAGGGTATCCGTTATAGGGATCCCCGTTACTGAGCCGCCACATATGACAGTAGATATAATATATATAATTCTAGAGGAGCACTTCACGAAACTGCACTTCCTAATCAAGAGGTGTTTTGATGAGAAATCATCTACTCTTACTAGCGGCAATGTTGGCCTAACGGACGCAGCATGGGAAGCGGACTCCCTCGAGGGAGATGATGTGCACCTGGTGGAGGAGTTCGAAGATCATGCCATAACTGTTTCCTGTCCTCAGCCGAGAGTTGCACATGATGATGGCCAATTTCTACCTACGATGCAGAATATGTACTGCAAGGCTACCAATGGAGGGCTTGTGGATGCAGCTACGAGTGGGAACTGTGGACGCACTGAGGACAGGGAACCTCTAGGACACCGCAAGGGTTGTATTGAAGGGGAGATCCCTTATGTTCACAGCAAACAAGTGTTGCCTGGAGCTCATGTCACTACTACAGGGGTTATAGCATACGCTCCCGGAGACGCACCTCTGCAGCAGCGGGACCCATATGGTCAGAGTCCTGCTCTTGTTTGCCCTCCATGGCAACAGATCGCGGCTCATGCTTGGCAGCAGCGAGACCCACAGCAGAGAATTGGCTGAGCATGTCTGCTAATAGCCGGCACAAGACTCTATCATATTCAGAGTCAAAGGACGCCATTCTTGGAACAGCAGCCCCAATTGATACCTCATATCGCAACCTCTGCTCTCTAAGTCTCCTAGATACCGATAAACCACTCACATACAGACTCCGGAACATAGCTGGAAACTTGATAACAGCGCACAACCTTCCTTCACCCGGGTCAATGGGCAGGAGCCTCCTCTTGATGAGCGGCCAAGAGCAGTCAAGACTGTTGCTGAACAGAATGGGGAAAGGTTGAGACACTCATTTATGCCAATTTGGGGAGCTAAGCCCTCTCTCTCTCTCTCTCTCTATATATATATATATATATATATATATATATATATATGTTTATATTACTGTTACATATAGCTTGTCACTTTAACGCTCAAGATTAGACACCTAAGGCAATTGAATTGCTCCCTGCCTATCCTAGCCACAAGCAATAGCTTGTATTGATTTCTCATTGGACACTATGCTAATGGTTATGGGTTAAATTTAGCAATGTATAATTGTGGGCACAAAGCCATTCTAACTGTTAGTTATTGAGTTGTCGACTGAAAGTTTCTTGTAAGTGATTAACGGTTTAATACCACTTTAAGAGACAGTCTTATGTTATCGAAAAAATGTGGTTAAGAATCAGCCTCTGTCTGCTATGTCTCCCTTTGCATGTAGGATTGGGTTGTCCCCTAGGGTTCTGATGCCATTGAAAAATTGTTTTTCCCACGGTTAATAATCAGCCCATATATTCCCTGTTTTTGAGCATATATCTTCATGACCCCAGATGGCTGATAATGCTTCCCTGGATCTTATAATTCTCTACGCCCAGACTACAGGCACCTATAGTGGCTCACTGTCATTTAAGTGGCATATGCATAATTTCATTACAATAATTGTACCTTTTATGCTAGAAATAATCTTTCTGTTAAAGTTAGACTCAGAAGTGATGTCACTATACAGTATATCATATTGTTAACTCCATAGTAGCTCCATATTGTTGAAACAGATGGTAGGAGAACAACGGAGAATATAATGCAAGCGTTTTGTCCTCACATGAGATCCCCCCTATTTATTTACATCTGCCCAAAGTGACTAGAAACGGTAATCAATAAATTTAACTCCCCCCCCCTATATTCCAAGCACACATCAGGGTTCATTTTAGGTGAATTATTTTCACCCCCAAACTCCCTCATATTACCCATTCCTCCCTTTTGATACCCTTCACTAAAAATATTGTATTTTATCAATGGCTTGACAATAACTTTAACCGGACCTGCATGTCCATTCCACCCATTTGTGTTTATTTGGAGCAGGGATCCTGCGTGTCCCTAATTGTTACTTATACTTTTAAAACTGAATAAAAATATATTAAAAAAAAATAATTAGCGCTCCACTTGTAATGTAGCCCATAAACATTAACATACATATCTGTCCATATACAATGTATTAAATGGAAACCATTATCTACATAAATATGTTTAGTAGCCAATCAAATACCTCTGGGACTGAAACCCTGGAGTGACCTTATTCCCAGCTTGTTACTCTAATGACATGATAAAAAAATAAATTAAACAATACAAAATGATGCATATATATTCTTTAAAATATAAATATAAGCCGTTAAAATACTTTATATATATATATATATATATATATATGTGTATGTATATATATATATATATATATATATATATATATATATATATATATATATATTAGATAATATTCTAACCTTTTTTTAGGCCTCTACTTAAAGACTTCTTTTTATAGTTATGACATCTTATTCTTCAGAATTTAACAGGGAGGCCCCTTCAACAGAATGAACGATATCTGTCTTTTTATGTAATTTGTGGTGGCTATGTGGAAAATATCAGGAATGTGTTCTCTAATCAGATGTGATGCTTGATATGAGTTTTGTGCCTCTTGCATTCGTTTTATTGGTATTTTCTGCGTGTATTGATTTACTTGGGGGTTTGTAATTGCTCAAAAAGTGATATATCAGACAATGAGTACATTTTAAGTGGATTTGAGTTTCCCACACACTAATAACACATACATATAATCTAAAAAAGATTGGACAATAGTAACAAAAAACATACCAGGAAATCATCGGAGAAAATTAAACCAGACGCAGAATGTACTTTTTTCTTTTAATAGAAAAGCGGGTAACCTGAAACAGCCGTATAGTTTTTACTTATCATTAGTAACATGTTTTATTGTATGGGTTCAAATAATGGTTAAACATTTAATTCTTTTAAGTACTTGGTTAATGTCTGCTGTTTGTAATGCAGATAACTATGCACATATTAATATTTTACAATAGCATTGAAACAGACCCAACCATGTTAAAACAAATTATTTAAATTTGTTCTAAGATTACAAAAGCAAAAATCTTTTTTTTTTTTCCTGCCAAGCCCACCCAAGTTTATCATTTATAACTTTAGTGCTTTTTCGTTATGTATAGAATGTCAAATAAACTAATTTGCAATGTAAATAAAAGCTTTTTTTTATTACATAATGAGTCATTCATTTTCTGCTGTTTTTCTGGACGTTATTTTACAATTTTCAGAAAAACTAAAGGAAAAGTTGTCAGGTATATACAAAACCGATACTGTGTAATTTTAAAGGGATATTAAACACTTGAGATTGTAATATAAAATGTTTAAAGGGACAACATGAAAACCATTGTTTTCTTATATGATTTAGATAGAGCATGTGCTTTTTAATAACTTTCCAATTTACTTCTATTATCAAATTTGCTTTGTTCTTTTGTTATCTTTTGTTGAAAAAAGCTCAGGAGAATTATATGACAGCAGTTTTGCAAGAATGTTATACATTTGCAAGAGCACTAAACCGCAGCCCTATTTTTTGCCATGTATGTACTCTTACCTAAGTATCTCTTCAACAAAGAATATATCATGGGGACAAAGCAAATTTGATAATAGAAGTAACTTTGAAACTTTAAAAAAAATGTATGCTTTGTCTTAATCACAAAAGAAAATGTTTCAGTTTCATATCCCTTTAATTATGTGTAGTCAAACCACTTTGCAATGCACTATCATTATTTATTTTGTCCTATTTTCCTGTAATTTAATTTTGAAAATTGGGGCTTTTTAAATTCCTGTTAAAAGTGGATTGACTGTTCTACGTAGTCATTGGTTGCACACTCAAATGACTCATTTGTAACTGTCCTGAAATAGACCCAGTAAATTCTCCCTATTTTAACAACTAATATAATTTAAAAAATACATCTACATTAACACAGGTGTTAAACCTTCCTACTCTTATATTCATGATTATCTAATTATAAGAGAGGGAGAGATACCACCTCCTAAAAATCTTCCATCAACACTTAACCCATAAATAAACACACAACACCACTCATTGGAGACACAGACACTTTTATTGAACCTTGATAAGGCACAAATAGCTCAAATACATTTACTAAAGTCAGACCTTATTGCAGAGCACTTGCTGTTCCCCAAACCTCAAATAGCAGACTCCCTTGGACAACGGCTAACCTTGGCACCCCAGATGTTTTGGATCTACATTTTCCATGATGCTTAGGCACTCTGCAGTCTAGTTGAACATCATGGTAAATGCAGGGCAGACATCCTATGGGGAGATGCACCACAGGCTCCAACCATAAAGGAACACTGAACCTAATTGTTTTCTTTCATGATTCAGCTAGAGCATGACAATTTAAGCAACTTTCTAATTTACTCCTATTATCAATTTGCTTTCGTTCTCTTGCTATCTTATTTTTAAAAGCAGAAATGTAAATCTTAGCAGCCAGCTCATTTTAGGTTCAGCACCATGGATAGCGCTTGCTTATTGTAGGCTTACATTTACCCACCAATAAGCAAACATAACCCAGGTTCTCAACCAAAAATAGGCCAGCTCCCATGCATCACATTCCTGCTTTTTAAATAAAGATAGCAAGAGAATGAAGAAAAAATAATAATAGGAGTAAATGAGAAAGTTGCTTAAAATTGGATGCTCTATATGAATCACAAAAGTAAGAAAATTGGGTTTAGTGTCCCTTTAAGTATCATGCCGTTCCCCTTCCGACTTAAACCCTTTCCATACTCTGGTTTCATTACAGGCTATTATATACATTATACCTTTTTTTATATATGACAATTTAATTTGATTACATGGCTACAAATGTAGTATGGCTGTGCTCTAACTACTTTTTAATACAATAATTGTAGCAAACATCTTGAGAGGATAGGATAGGCCCAATTGAGTTTTCCCATTTGTGGACTTTATGAAAACATAATTTATAAAGGATAGGGGCTTTTTACTTGAAATCTGTGCCACGATGGGCTTCACAGTCAAATAGTATATATTTTATTATGATGACGCCGTAATTTGTTCAATTTGATTTGATTATTTGGAATTTGCAAAGCACACATTTACTATAGGTTGCAGTAAGTACCTTTTTCTTTTTTAAATGTTTTTATGTCACAGTACTGCAATACTGTGTTTTAATGGTATGAATAAAAAAATAAGTTTTATTTCTGCCTCTACTATCCCCTTAATTACCACAATGTACCCTGTATGTCACTGGTCGTTAAGGGTTTTTTCAGGACATAATAGCACAAGTCTAGCAAGAACATGCTATTAATTCCCTCCCTCCAGCAGGCTTTGTGGAATAGAGCAGTCTCATCGCTGGTGGCAAGACCGCGCTATAAAACAATCAAGTCCCAAAAAAAGGCCAGTGACATACAGGGTGCGTCGCTGGTCCTTAAGGGGCTATATAGGTATTGTACATACTAATAAGTGACTGCCATATAGTGTTACTATTCTTTATTTTTCTAGTGTAATTGTCAGTGATTGACAGATCCTAAGAATATTCACCACTGTTCCAGGTTTTCTGCATTTGGAGATAGTGGTTCTCACTGTGATTTGCTGTTATTGCCAGAAATGGCTTTTCTAACCCTTTCCAAACTGATACATTTCAACAACTTTTATTCTCATGTCTTCTGGAATTTCATTTGATCATAGCATGGCGCGTTGCTTGTTGAGACCATGTAGCGCACTTCATATTGATGGTAACGGTTCTATATAATTCATGTTTATATTTAATAGGTTGGCAGTAATCAAGGCTGGGTGTGTCTGCTCTAATTCTTTCCAAAGATCAATTAAAAATATAAAAAAATTCAAACAATAAATGAAATATTCTTTCACTGTTCAAGTTTATTTTACAGCTATATATGTTCAGTTATAGCTCTCTGTATTCAATGTACAAGTTGTGAGATAATGATGTGACATTTCTTGACTGCTAACAAAATAAAAAAAAACTGAGAAACACCAAAACTATATGTGAGAAACTGGCAGTTTGATTTCTTTGTTTTTAA
Organism: Bombina bombina; assembly: GCF_027579735.1. Lineage (NCBI taxonomy): Eukaryota > Metazoa > Chordata > Amphibia > Anura > Bombinatoridae > Bombina > Bombina bombina. The sequence goes on from NC_069508.1 coordinate 123,440,840, forward strand.
AGTATTTCACTGCTCATCATATTTTCTCATGTAGGTAACACTGGAAATATATGATACATCATTTTAGATGCTAACTTCATGTGGGACATTGTGAAAAACACATAAAGAAGAGAACTGCTAGAACTCACAGCATTATACAGCCAAGGGCAGATGTACAGCAAAAAAAAAATGTCAGCCCCAGTTGATTTAAGCTTCAGCATAAAAAAAATACCTCAGTCGCCGAGAGCATTACAGATGACAATGTCTTGGAAGACTGGAGTTTATGACATTATAATTTACTTCATCTACACAAGACAATTCTCCCTTTATGATTATATTTTACTGAAATGTACAAAAGATTTAGACTTCGTTTCTCTAAAATTGTAGGTTAACAAATGGCCTTTATTAGGAAGCGCATTTGTTACATTACTGCAAATCAGTGTTCTTATTGTAGATAATTATCTTGTTGGGAAAAAAAGAAAACTCTGAAAAAGCAAATATTCATGTTTCAGCCAAATGCTATTTTTGAACCACTAGATAATAGACATCCTGTCTTTCCTTTGAATTCAAGCCCAGTCTATTTTTTTTGTTGTTTTTCAAGTTTGTTTCTTTTAGTTTCTGTTTTGAATTTATGTAGCCGTGTAAATTTTATAGACTCCTAAATAACAGAGCATTCTTCTCCCAGATATCATTAACTGTGTTGACACTTCAATTGCTCTTCAGCTCTTTGCTCATTCGCTCAAATCGTTACAAATAATTGCGGACATCTTACAATATACAAACTAGATATACATTTGATTAAAACTTGATGAAAGACCATTTTTTTATTTATTTTTTTGCAGTGTGTGCCAAATTCTTGGGAAGTGACATTAAATGTTTCACTTGACAAAAGATCTAAAGAAAAGTGTATTCATTTTAAGATGATACAAATCAATCAGCAACTTCTTGATCTGAATTATAGAAAAATTAGACTTAATATTCCACATTATGAGTATGTAACTTGTAAATAAAATTTTTTTACAGGTTTGCAGCTCTTAGATGTAATTACCTGTATTGTGTTTAACTGAAATTAAGATTTTTGCAATTATACACAGTTCTTTTACTTAAAGGGTTATAAAACCCCAAATATTTCTTTAATGATTCAGATAGAGAATACAATTTTAAACAACATTCCAATTTACTGCTATTATCTAATTTGCTTCATTCTTTAGATATCCCTTGTTGAAGAAATAGCAATGCACATGGGTGAGCCAATAACAAGAGGCATCTATATGCAGCCACCAATCAGCAGATACTGAGCATATCTAGATATGCTTTTCAACCAAGTATATCACGAGAATGAAGCAAATTAGATAACAGAAGTAAATTAGAAAACTGTTTAAAATAGCATGCTCTTTCTAAAGCATGAAAGAAAGTTTTTGACTAGAATGTCCCTTTAAACAACTAAACATATTGATTGCTATGTCAACAGTTCTGGTCAGCCAAAATCATGATATCCTTGTAAGCTGAATTACAAGGAGTGAGAATGGGACAATATTTGAATTCTGGACAAGGCAAGTGTTTTGGAAATATGAATGCATTTAGGTTGCTATATTTCCTTTTTATTTCTTAAATATACATTAAACAACACAAAACACCTTGAGATTGTAATAACAATGTTTAATTGGTCGTAAAAAAAAAATGGAATATATTTTTGCTTATTTTTTTCCCTTTCCATGTAATTGAACTCTTATAATTGTGGGTTTTATCAATAAAAAGACCTGGAAGTGCACACTAAAGAATTCACAACTTTAAAGCAACAGGAAATCCAAAAATGTCCCTTCATGACTTTGATAAAGACTACAAATTCAAACAACTTTCCAATTTTGCTTCTATTATTCAATTTTCTTAGTTCTCTTGGCATCTTTCATTGAAAACATTAAAGGCATATTAAACAGTGCTCCTAAAAACAAATATGTTAAATCAAAGTAAACAGGTTGTGTAAAAAACAGCAATCAATTTACTGTTTTCTTGCAAAATTAGCACTTCCAATTTCTCACTGTAGCGTTTGCCCCCAGTGTGATAAGAATAGATACATTTTTAAACTTAAAGGGACACTCAAGTCCAAATTAAACTTCATGATTCAGATATAGCATGCCATTTTAAACAACTTTCCAATTTACTTCCATTAACAAAATGTGCACAGTCTTTTTATATTTATACTTTTTGAGTCACCAACTCTTACTGAGCATGTGCAAGAATTCAAAGCATATACGTATATGCATTTGTCATTGGCTGATGACTGTCACATGATACAGGGGGAGTGGAAATAGACATAACTTTGCAATTTATTTAACAAAAATCTACTACTCATTTGAAGTTCAGACTAAGTGCTATTGCATTGTCTTCTTATCATGCATTTGTTGATTATGCAAATCTACAGTGTTGACTGGTCCTTTAAGTTATATTCTGTCAATTTTGAGCATGAGCAAATATGACTCTGTGTTTCTCGAGTCAATTCACTAACTACTAAACCAACTCTGGAAGTTTTATGACATAATGCTAGATAATCTTCCTGTATAGACCACAGGCTCCATGTAGGGCTGTGACAAGAATAGACACTGCAAAAATTAAGTTACAAAATTTATAAAAGGTAAAATCCATTTCAATAGATGAATAATACACATGCAATGATTCTATTAAGTATACACCACTGTTTAGTGCTTTATATTACAACAATGAAACAGACTATTTGATATCTCTTTATTAGGATCTACCAAACTAAGATCTAGATTTGATCTTCATAAATTCACACTAGGCCTGAATTTTAATTTCTTTCAACTTTACACACAAGTCTTGTAATTACAAGTGGCCAGATTACAAGTTGCGTGCTAAGGAGCAATATTGCTGGACTATGCTAACATTAACGCACCACTTGATTTTACAAGTCCATGGTTAATCACATTTACCAGAGAAAGGTAAACACGGCTAACATCACTCTAACTCAGCCTATACTTTCAATAGATATCACAATCATGCTAAATAGTGCTTATATTACAAGTTATTGGTTGCACTCGAGTGAAAGTCGAAACTGACTTAAAAAAAAGTACACAAAAATGTACAAAGTTGTGCAAAAAGACCAATAAATATTTGTAAGAAAGGCGATTGGCAATAGATGATACCCCTATATGGAGAAATAAACAGTGGTTAAGTAGTACAAAGATACTTATATGAATGGTACTCATATAAAAGCAACACATTTTGGTGAAATAAACAAATGTACAGTTCAAAAACTATATATAAACGCACAAAACACTGCCCTAATGGGATTCACCAAAAAAGACACACCAAAATCCGTGATCGTGACAGAGTTCAATATGTGTAATGAGTGCACAAATTGAATAAAGTCACCAAAAGGAACCTGAATGGAAAAATTCAGGAAAGTAGGAACTCCGCAGGTTAGCACTTTTTATGAAGTATTCCAGAATCCTTGAACTCAAAACTGAAAAGAAGAAAGAGAGTGCATCTCCGACTCAAATAAAACATATAGTTTTCTTAAAAAAAAAGTGCCCCTGAATAGCAGACACTCACAAGATATAGATTAAAAACAGCACATCGAAAACTCAAAGTTGTTCAGAAAATACCATCTACAGTTCTGGTAGCAGCAGCGACAGGCAAAAAAACTCCACCATTGTCTTTACTTAAGAAAGCCCACAGGTTGGGGGGGGGGGGCGTCTGCTCCAGGGAAGACACTGTAAACTGCAAACACTGGCCTAGATTTAGAGTTTGGCGGTAGCCGTCAAAACCAGCGTTAGAGGCTCCTAACGCTGGTTTTTACCGCCCGCTGGTATTTGGAGTCAGTCAGGAAAGGGTCTAACGCTCACTTTGCAGCCGCGGCTTTTCCATACCGCAGATCCCCCTACGCCATTTGCGTATCCTATCTTTTCAATGGGATCTTTCTAACGCCGGTATTTAGAGTCTTGGCTGAAGTGAGCGTTAGAAATCTAACGACAAAACTCCAGCCGCAGAAAAAAGTCAGTAGTTAAGAGCTTTCTGGGCTAACGCCGGTTTATAAAGCTCTTAACTACTGTGCTCTAAAGTACACTAACACCCATAAACTACCTATGTACCCCTAAACCGAGGCCTCCCCACATCGACACCACTCGATTACATTTTTTAAACCCCTAATCTGCCGACCGCACACCGCTGCCACCTACGTTATCCCTATGTACCCCTAATCTGCTGCCCCTAATACTGCCAACCCCTATATTATATTTATAAACCCCTAATCTGCCGCCCCCGCTATCGCTGACCCCGGCATATTATTATTAACCCCTAATCTGCCGCTCCGTACACTGCCGCAAACTACGTTATCCCTATGTACCCCTAATCTGCTGCCCCTATCACTGCTGACCCCTATATTATATTTATTAACCCCTAATCTGCCTCCCCCAATGTCGCCTCCACCTACCTGCAATAATTAACCCCTAATCTGCCGACCGGACCACACCGCTACTCTAATAAATGTATTAACCCCTAAAGCTAAGTCTAACCCTAACACTAACACCCCCTTAAGTTAAATATAATTTAAATCTAATGAAATAAATTAACTCTTATTAAATAAATTAATCCTATTTAAAGCTAAATACTTACCTGTAAAATAAACCCTAATATAGCTACAATATAAATTATAATTATATTGTAGCTATTTTAGGATTAATATTTATTTTACAGGCAACTTTGTAATTATTTTAACCAGGTACAATAGCTATTAAATAGTTAATAACTATTTAATAGTTACCTAGTTAAAATAATTACAAAATTACCTGTAAAATAAATCCTAACCTAAGTTACAATTAAACCTAACACTACACTATCAATAAATTAATTAAATAAAATACCTACAAATAAACCTAACACTACACTATCAATAAATAAATTAAATTAAATACCTACAAATAAATACAATTAAATAAACTAACTAAAGTACAAAAAATAATAAAAGCTAAGTTACAAAAAATCAAAAAATTAATTACAAACATAATAAAAATATTACAACAATTTTAAGCTAATTACACCTACTCTAAACCCCCTAATAAAATAACAAAGCCCCCCAAAATAAAAAAATGCCCTACCCTATTCTAAAATTAAAATAGAAAAGCTCTTTTACCTTACCAACCCTTAAAAGGGCCCTTTGCGGGGCATGCCCCAAAGAATTCAGCTCTTTTGCCTGTAAAAAAAAACATACAATGCCCCCCCCCCAACATTACAACCCACCCTCCACATACCCCTAATCTAACCCAAACCCCCCTTAAATAAATCTAACACTAAGCCCCTGAAGATCTTCCTACCTTGTCTTCACCATGCCAGGTATCACCGATCGCTCCAGGATCCGAAATCTTCATCCAAGCCCAAGCGGGGGCTGGCGATCCATCATCCGGCTGAAGTCTTCTATCAAGCGACGGCTGAAGAGGTCCAGAAGATGCTCCAAAGTCTTCCTCCTATCCGGGCAGAAGAGTAGATCCGGACCGGCAACCATCTTCTTCAAAGCGGTCACAAGCGGCTCCATGTTGAAGACCTCCAGCGCGGAACATCCTCTTCTTGCGACGTCCTAAGTCTGAATGAAGGTTCCTTTAAATGACATCATCCAAGATGGCGTCCCTCGAATTCCGATTGGCTGATAGGATTCTATCAGCCAATCGGAATTAAGGTAGGGAAAATCTGATTGGCTGATTGAATCAGCCAATCAGATTGAGCTCGCATTCTATTGGCTGTTCCGATCAGCCCATAGAATGCGAGCTCAATCTGATTGGCTGATTGGATCAGCCAATCGGATTGAACTTGAATCTGATTGGCTGATTCAATCAGCCAATTAGAATTTTCCTACCTTAATTCTGATTGGCTGATAGAATCCTATCAGCCAATCGGAATTCAAGGGACGCCATCTTGGATGACGTCATTTAAAGGAACCTTCATTCGGACTTAGGACGTCGCAAGAAGAGGATGGATCCGCGCCGGAGGTCTTCAACATGGAGCAGCTTGTGACCGCTTTGAAGAAGATGGTTGCCGGTCCAGATCTCCTCTTCTGCCCGGATAGGATGAAGACTTTGGAGCCTCTTCTGGACTTCTTCTTGCCGCTTGATAGAAGACTTCAGCCGGATGATGCATCGCCAGCCCCCGCTTGGGCTTGGATGAAGACTTCGGAGCCTGGAGCGATCGGTGATACCTGGCATGGTGAAGATAAGGTAGGAAGATCTTCAGGGGCTTAGTGTTAGGTTTATTTAAGGGGGGTTTGGGTTAGATTAGGGGTATGTGGGTGGTGGGTTGTAATGTTGGGGGGGTATTGTATGTTTTTTTTTACAGGCAAAAGAGCTGAATTCTTTGGGGCATGCCCCTCAAAGGGCCCTTTTAAGGGCTGGTAAGGTAAAAGAGCTTTTCTATTTTAATTTTAGAATAGGGTAGGGCATTTTTTTATTTTGAGGGGCTTTGTTATTTTATTAGAAGGCTTAGAGTAGGTGTAATTACTTTAAAATTGTTGTAATATTTTTCTAATGTTTGTAAATATTTTATTATTTTTTGTAACTTAGTTCTTTTTTATTTTTGTACTTTAGTTATTTTATTTCATTGTATTTATTTGTAGGTATTGTATTTAATTAATTTATTGATAGTGTAGTGTTAGGTTTAATTGTAGATAATTGTAGGTATTTTATTTTATTAATTTATTGCTAGTGTAGTGTTAGGTTTAATTGTAACTTAGGTAAGCATTTATTTTACAGGTAATTTTGTAATTATTTTTACTAGGTAGCTATTAAATAGTTATTAACTATTTAATAGCTATTGTACCTGGTTAAAGTAATTACAAAGTTGCCTGTAAAATAAATATTAATCCTAAAATAGCTACAATATAATTATAACTTATATTGTAGCTATATTAGGATTTATTTTACAGGTATTTAGCTTTAAATAGGAATAATTTATTTAATAAGAGTTAATTTATTTCATTAGATTTAAATTATATTTAAGTTAGGGGGGTGTTAGTGTTAGGGTTAGATTTAGCTTTAGGGGTTAATACATTTATTATAGTAGCGGTGTGGTCCGGTCGGCAGATTAGGGGTTAATAATTGTAGGTAGGTGGAGGCGACGTTGGGGGCGGCAGATTAGGGGTACATAGGGATAATGTAAGTTGCGGCGGTGTACAGAGCAGCAGATTAGGGGTTAATAATAATATGCAGTGGTCAGCGATAGCGGGGGCGGCAGATTAGGGGTTAATAAATATAATATAGGGGTCGGCGGTGTTATGGGCAGCAGATTAGGGGTACATAGGGATAATGTTGGTTGCGGCGGTGTACGGAGCGGCAGATTAGGGGTTAATAATAATATGCAGGGGTCAGCGATAGCGGGGGCGGCAGATTAGGGGTTAATAAGTGTAAGGTTAGGGGTGTTTAGACTCGGGGTACATGTTAGGGTGTTAGGTGCAGACTTAGGAAGTGTTTCAACATAGGAAACAATGGGGCTGCATTAGGAGCTGAACGCTGCTTTTTTGCAGGTGTTAGGTTTTTTTCAGCTCAAACTGTCCCATTGTTTTCTATGGGGGAATCGTGCACGAGCATGTTTTTGAAGCTGGCCGCGTCCATAAGCACTGCTGGTATTTAGAGTTGCAGTGGCGGTAAATTATGCTCTACGCTCCCTTTTTGGAGCCTAACGCAGCCCTTCTGTGAACTCTAAATACCAGCGGTATTTAAAAGGTGCGGGGAAAAAAAAGCATGCGTAGCTAATGCACCCCTTTGGCCGCAGAACTCTAAATCTAGCCGACTGATTGTCCACAAATAAAAAAAAAAAAAGCACACCACTTGTAATCTGGCCCAAGGTGCTTTATGTCTTCATCCAACGACTAAATGACGGTACCTTTAAGTGATGTCATCCAAGATGGTGTCTCTTCAATTCCGATTGGCTGGTAGAATTCTATCAGCCAATCGGAATTAAGGTAGAAAAAATCCTATTGGCTGATGCAATCAGTCAATAGGATTGAACTTGCATTCTATTGGCTGTTCCAATCAGCCAATAGAATGCAAGGTCAATCCCATTGGCTGATTGCATCAGCCAATAGGATTTTTTCTACCTTAATTTAGATTGGCTGATAGAATTCTATCAGCCAATCGGAATTGAAGGGACGCCATCTTTCTTGGATGACGTCACTTAAAGGTACCGTCATTTAGTCGTCAGATGAAGACAGAAGAGGATGCTCCGCGTCGGATGTCTTGAAGATGGACCCGCTCCGCTGCACTCCGGATGGATGAAGATAGAAGATGCCGTCTGGATGAAGACCTCTGCCCATCTGAAGGACCTCTTCTTCCCGGCTTGGATGAAGACTTCTGCCCGTCTGGAGGACCACTTCTGCCCGGTTGGGTGAAGACGTCTCAATGTATTTAAGTTGGGGGGGTTAGACTTAGGTTTAGGGGTTAATACATTTAATATAGTGGCAGCGATGGGGCGGCAGATTAGGGGTTAATAAATGTAGGTAGGTGTCGGCGATGTTAGGGATGGCAGATTAGGGGTTAATAAAATGTAACTAGTGTTTGCGATGTGGGAGTACGGCGGTTTAGGGGTTAATATATTTATTATAGTGGCGGCGATCTCCCGTTCGGCAGATTAGGGGTTCAAAATTTTAAATTAGTGTTTGCGATGTGGGTGGGCCTCGGTTTAGGGGTTAATAGGTAGTTTATGGGTGTTGGATTTTATTCGGTAGATTCGGTTGGCCATGGATTACACTAGTATTGTACAGTATATTAGGTTATATCACTCTGCTATGGGTTACACCTAATATACAGTACATAATACTAGTCTAATACACAGCACATCCCACCTAACACTTACCAAAATTCCGAACTTCCGAACCGAACCGAATCCAGCCGAATTTATTAGAATCCGAATAAATCCGAAACGAATCCGAACCAAATTTATTAGAATTTTTCCGAATTCGAATCGATCCGAAACCGAAATTCAAAAAAATCTGAATCGAACCGAACCAAACCGAATTTCATGTCTACTTTTTAGCACTTTAGTTAAGAGTTTTATGTTACGGCGTTAGCCCATAAAACTCTTAACTACTGACTTTTAAATGCAGTACCAGGCTTGACAGGAGAGGGTCTACCGCTCACTTTTAGGAAGACTCGTAATACCGGTAATAGGAAAATCCCATTGAAAATATGGGATACGCAATTGACGTAAGTGGATTTGCGGTATTTTAGAGTCGCAGAAAAAAAAGTGAGCGGTACACCTGTACCTGCAAGACTCGTAATACCAGCGTTAGGAAAAAAGCAGCGTTGGGACCTCTCAACGCTGCTTTTTAAGGCTAACGCAAAACTCGTAATCTAGGTGACTGTTTTTGTCATTTTACTTCACCTATTCATCACATAGTTACCATTAATAAACTATGATATTTTTATTTACTGTTTGCTTTCCATATTCCCAAAACTAACCAGCTCACAAGACACTTTATTATTTAATTACTGAGAACTTTGGGAGCAGTATAAATACCAATTAACAATATCATTCATACTTCATTACTCACTAACCAAGGTTAATTCATACTGCACACATCTAAAGTACCATTGCGTCTGTTTTATGAAGGGATTTGCTAACAATAAAAGTAAATAACACACTCTACCGTATTAGCCATACTTTGTGAAAAGATACCTTTAAGTCAACTGCATGTCTATTTATATCAATAAATTATTATTTTTAATTATTGTTAATTTGTATAGCCCATTCTACGTAATTGTCTTATGTATTATTGTAGTAGTTTCTAAATGTTATTTTATTGCAGTTTCATTTTTTATGGAAATATACACGTGCCATTTTACATAGAACATGTTTTTTATTGTTTTTATTTAGTTAGGTTTGTCCTATCTGTAGGTTGTTTTCAGCAAACATAACTAGAAATGCCATGTAGCTTTTAAATGTAACTATTTAATATGGTAATCTCTCAATATGGCTCAAACAAAGCCTCAATTCAATTATTATGGGCAGAATATAGTCTTACATTTTTAGAGCTTTTAATTATTCCATATTTGTGTAAATGTCACAAGTTGGGAAAGCTCTGTCACTATTTATGTCCCAATTTATGCCCTGGCTTGTATAAAAAAAAATAAACAAATACATAAATAAAAACTGAGACTGCCTAAACCTGGAGAAGGAAGACCCAAACTTACCCCTGTCATACATACTGTATATCAACTTTGTGTCCCTAAAATGCTGGCATCTTTTGCTGCTCCTCTATCTTTTTATTACCATTTCAACCTATTGACCAGTGATACTCTAAGGGGCATGCTGTAGACTGATTTCATTGGAGAGAGGTAAGGGAGAAGCACAGAGTAAGATATCCAAATTCAGCCGTACATATACTTTGATGAGATTCTAAAATCAAACTATTGTATCAATATAAAGTTCTCCCTCTTTTATACATGCATTATTAACCCTATGAGTGCTAAGCCATTTCCCACCTGGGTGCTAAGCTGGATTTGAGCTTATTTTTTTTTTTTTAAAAAAATATTATTTTTCACTTTTATTTTTTCCAGATCCCAAAGACTTATATTGTTTAAAACGTTAGGCGATCACCTTTCCAACGGTGGGTTTTGGAGGTCTGTAGCTGCTTAGATGTCTGAGATACAGGCTTCTAAACATTATGTCCCCATTTCCCTATATTATTCATTGTAAATTTTAAATAAAGTTGTGTGACGTCACTACATGAAACGTGAAGCCCCAGCAATGCCTGCGACTATACAGGCCAGATCGCGGTGGGAGTCAGTGGGAGCCCCTAGATTGCCTTCAAAGTGGGTGATTGCTAGCGACAGCTCTGAGTCATTGTCAGCACCTAACTGGGACAATTTACCACGGCTCAGAGCTGTCGTAAGCACTCAAAGGGTTATTAACGACTTCACCACTCCTCCATCAAGAGTTATTTGTTTAACAAATTAAGGATTACAATGTTTTTGGATGGAGTTCAGCCTTTAAAGCAGTGTTTCCCAAACCCAGTCCTCAGGACCCTTAACAGGCCACATATTCATTATATCTTAACAGGTGAAATAATCAGTTCACCCATCAGCTGATCAGTTTGCCTGTGCTCTAGTTAAGATTTAATAAATATGTGGCCTGTTAAGGGTCCTGAGGACTGGAGTTGGGAAACACTGCTTTAAAGGGACATGGAAACCATATTTTTTTTCTTTCATGATTCAGATAGAGAATACAATTTTAATAAATTATCCAATTTTATTACAGGACAGGAGACTCCTATTTTGCTTAAACTTTCTTTACTACTACCAATGCAGCCATTAAAAGAACATAAACAGTTAGCATTACAGAGAAAAGAAATGTCAGACATAGTGAATAAATGAGAGCATTTTCTTAAAGAATGTAGAAAAGAAGAAGCAATCAGATTTCTCATATCCACCATAAAGGGACCAATGACCCCCCAAAATTCATCTTTATTTTGCTGCTACCACAAAGATAAGTATTGCAGCTATTTTATCTTGGTATAATTGTATTGCTATTTGTTTGTTTTATTTTATTGTTTCTGTTTTATTTTTTTCACATTTTTTGTCTGCCAAAGTTTTTGCGCTCTCTGCGCTATCCTTTCTAAATAATTTTTTTTTCTTTCGTTTGAATTTTTTGAGATCTTTTTACCTTTCTCTTTCCTTCCGTTTTTGTTTCACTTTAGTTTCCTTGTATTGCCTTCTGCCGCTTGCGCTCCAGCTCTCTCCCTTTCTCCTGTCACTGAAAACTCCGGTGGCCATTTTCTTTTGTCTCCGCCTTATGACATTGTTTTTTCCCGCCCCCTTTTACCTCACTTCTCCATTCAGCTCTCTGTACACTTCAGCTGTCTTCTCAACAATGCAAATTTGTAAATTTTCACTGAAATTGTTTTTCCTGTTGTTTTAGTTATTTTGTTAAATTACCTATATTTGTCAAGGGAATATATTTTGCCTATTTTAATTTAATTTGAGGCAAATTTCCCCTCTTTTCCAGCATGCCGTTCCCTTATGATAGTCCCCTTACAAAAAAATCTGTACAAGCTATGATTGATTCCGTTATGTCTAACATGTTTAACCATTTTAGAGGCTATTCAAGCCTCTAAAATGGTTATGTCTAACATGTTTAACCATTTTAGAGGCTATTCAAGCTTCCCCTAATAAGAAGTCTCGTAAAAAAAAAAATTATCTCCTGTTTCCAAAAAATCCAGAAAAGTTTGTCATTTTAAAAGTCTGCACAAATCAGACTCCTCTTTTCCCAAAGGTGTGGGAACTAAAAATAATCTACCTTCTCCCTCAGGCTCAGAGGGAAAACTTATGAGCCATAAAAGAAAATTCCATAAATATTTAGACACTTCAGTTTCTCTAAGTGACAATGATTTTTCCTCAGAAGATCATTTCAGTCAATCTGACTATGATAATTATTCAGAAAACAAAAAAATTATTTCAGATAATAATTCCCATTTAGATGAATCCCCTGCTCCGAAAAGACGCAAAAAATGTTCTAATTCCATTTCACCTTATAATTTTACTGACAAAATTGGGAATCCTAGATTTAATTCCGATGAGCTCCAACATCCTCGCTCATCAGAGTGGTTCTCCTCTAAAGTTGTTTCTGAATTTTTGGAACATTGGATTATACGTCCCCTAAAAAGACAAGATAGGAATAAGATGCAGGCTTAATGCCCTCACCCTAATTTACCCTAATTTACCCTAAAATAGTTACATTTATTTCCACTCCAGAATTTAATGTAAAAAAGGGTCTTGACAGATTATGGAAGATTTGTCAGGATAAGATCCTGGATTCCAATGGCCCCCTCACAAAAATACTAGAACTTTCTGACGAAGCTTTAGAAAATAATTCTGCCCCAGACCCGACATTGGTCAGTCAATGGCTTCAGAAAGCCTTATGTCATATTGGTAACACTAACTCTGCTATTTCTATTGAGAGAATGAAATATATTCTCAGAAAAATTGACCCAAAACCCACAGATATGGCTCTGTCTGAATCTGGTCCCTCCCCTATTTGGAGATGAGTTTATTAAAGAACTTAACAATTATGTTAGCACTTTTTCTTCCCTCAACAAGGCTAAGACATCTATGAATGTCTTTGACAGGGCCATGAAAGGCAAGGGTTGCTATCCTGGCAGATCCTTTAACACATACAGACCCCAATTTCAATATCAATACCAATACCAATCTCAATACAACAATCAGAGACACTTTCCTGAAAACTATTCCTCAACATACCCTCAGTTCTTTCCATCCCGTTCCAGACCATAGCAGTCTAAATGTTTTAGATCATGAACCCGCTCAAGAACACCTTAAGGTAAGTTGGCCTTTACCTCACAAAAATATTTCTCCATCAAGAATTGGAGGAAGACTTTATCTTTTTCTAAAAAATTGGGAGGTTATTTCCTCAGACCCTTGGGTTCTAAATACTATTCAGGGATTTCAAATAGAATTTCCTTCCCTTCCTATTCAGATTGCCTTACCTCATCCCATTAATTTTTCCCTTCAAGAGAAACAACTCTTACACTCAGAAGTAAATAATCTTATTCAAAAACAGGCCATAGAGCTATCTCCCTGTCCTTTTGAAGGCTTTCTAAGCAATCTCTTTTTGGCAAAAAAGAAAAATGGCAAATTTCATCCCGTCATAAATTTGCGTTCCTTAAATTTTTATGTTACTTATCATCATTTCAAAATGGAGGGTATCTACCTTCTCAGAGATTGCCTTCAGGACAAGGACTGGCTAGGTCGATTAGACCTTACAGACGCTTACCTGACCATCCCTATAGCTCAGGAATTTCTAAAATTTCAATGGAACAATCTCTCTTGGCAGTTCACATGCCTTCTCTTCGGTTTATCTTCCGCCCCTTGGGTATTTAACAAAATAATGAAACCGGTTGTATACCTGGACGATATCTTGATAAAGAATCAAGATCCCCATTCCCTTCTTCAGCAACTTCAACTCACAGTTAATCTCCGTTCCAATTTAGGTTTTCTCATCAATCGGGAAAAATCCCTTCCCAATCTCTTTCTTTCTAGGTTTTCTTATAAACACAAAATCCTCTACTCTCAGTCTTCCAAAAGACAAAATAAAAAATATAAAGAAGGAAATTTCTTGTTTTTTTTCCAAAGATCTTGCTTCCCTCAGGACGGTGGTTCTGATCGTAGGGTTACTATAATTCTCAATTCAAGCCATTTATCCTGCCCCCTTCATTATCGGACCCTTCAGAGATTAAAAATATTTTACCTTCCAAAATGTTTTCCTTACTCTCACAAAATTCCTCTCTCTCTCGAAGCCAAACAAGAACTCTCTTGGTGGCTCAATCATATAGAAGCCTTTAATAGGAGAGCAATTTTTAGTTCTATCCCAGAATTAGTCATCAAATCAGATGTCAGTCTTTCTGGCTGGGGTGCCTGATGTGGTCTTTCCATCACAGTTGGGAAATGGTCTTCCAAAGACAAATCTCTTCACATAAATTGTCTCAAGCTTCTTGCTGAATATTTTGCCATCAAGGGTTCCTCTTACTTCAACCATCCCACATCCATTCTGTTGAGGATGGACAATGTTTCAGTGGTTCAGTATCTGAATAGTCTTGGAGGTACCAAGTCAAATATTACAAAGGATTTCATTCATTTTTGCCTAGCTCAAAACATCATGGTTAAAGCTGAATATATTCTCGGACTTTCAAATTCATTGGCAGACTGGGGTTCCAGATTCCTCAAGCACTTGAGCAACTGGAAACTCAATCATTTGATTTTCCTTCATCTCCAAGGCCCCTTCTCAATAGACCTGTTTGCGTCTCACCTCAATTGTCAGATTTGCCCATTCTTCAGTTGGCATTTGGATCCGGAGGCGCAAGCAATGGATGCTTTTCTCCAACCTTGGCCTCTATCCAGAGCTTATGCCTTCCCTCAGCTCATCATGATTCCCAGAATCCTTTCCAGAATTTGTTGGGAATCCCTCTCCCTGCTCCTAATCTCTCCCTTTTGGCTTTCCCAACCATGGTTTCCCTGCCTCCTGGAAATGGCAATATAACTTCCCCTTCTCCCATCAAGTCCAGATCTCCTCTTAGATCCAAACGACAATACTCACAGCCTAGTCCTCCAAGGATCCCTTCATCTTCTAGCCTCGAAGATATCAGGAATCCCTTCCCTGTCTCTGACCTTTCATCAGGGGCTTTACAATTATTACGAGAATCCCTGGCTCCAGGTACCCACAGATCCTACTCATCAGCCTGGTCTAAACAGAATCATTGGTGCTTGGAAAGGAACTTTGATTCCTTTTCAGCCCCTCTAGCCCAAATTATCAATTTTCTATCATCTCTTTTTGAGTCTGGTCTCTCATATAGAACTATTAATGTAATCAGATCAGCTATTTCCTCTCTTCATTCTCTTATTAATAATTTTCCAGTGAGTTGGCATCCTTTAGTTTGAAGAATTCTCAAAGCCATCAGAAACAAACGTCCTCATATTCCCAAACATTCTCAATTTTTGGACGTAGATTAGGTCCTTTCCTTTTTCAACTCTCGACCCTCTAATGATCTTCTCTCTTTAAAACAACTGACTTGCAAACTTTCTACCTTCCTTTGCCTTCTTTCTTTTAGAAGAGTCTCGGATGTCAGAGCGATTGATTTCAATTCTATTTCTTTCTCCCCTGAAGGTTTAACCTTTTTCATATCTCGTAGGACTAAAACTTTTTCTTCCACCTTATTTTATCCATATTTTCCTTCTGCTCCCAATCTGTGTGTGGTCATCTGTTTTAAAGAATATCTCAAAAGAACTAATCCTTTTCGTTCTGCTTTATCATCTTATCAACTTCTTTTATCTTTTGTTCCTCCTCACAAGCCTGTTACATCTACTTCCATAGCTCTCTGGGTTAAGTGGATCATGAAAGAAGCTGGAGTGGACTCCATATTTTCTGCCCACTCTGTTCGAGGTTCTGCTGCCTCTAAAGCCTTTGTCAATTCTGCTTCTCTTTAGGATATACTTAACGCTGCAGATTGGTCCTCTGACTCCACATTTCGGCAGTTTTATTTCAAACCCATTTCTCATCCTTCTTCCTTTTTGCCTCGGCTTTAAACTAGCACAATAGGAGTCTCCTGTCCTGTAATAAAATTGGGATTATTCTAGCTAAAGTGTAGGTATAATCTAGATTTTATTAAGGACAAGGAGACTAGTATTCCCCCCTCCCCCCCAGTTTTTGAATTTCTTTTCCCTCCCTCAGGACATTATTAAAAATGTCTTTATATAGTATTAATTATTGTGTTTATTGACCTAGCTCCTACAGTCTAAGATGTCTCCACACTTCAGGAAACTGCATTCTTCTACAGGATCCTCCTTTCCTTCATCTGGGTTACCTACGTTTCAAGTTTCATCTCACGCATCATCCATATTCTAACAAAATGTTTTTTCTTCATCTTTCTCGATCAACTTCGGATTGAAATGTTTCCTCGGTTTCATCTTCATTTTTGGACTGTTCCTGTTCCGAAAGAGGAATTATTGGGGGTCATTTGTCCCTTTATGGTTGATGTGAGAAATCTGATTGGTTCTCCTTTTCTACATCCGTTAAGAAAATCCTCTCATTGGTTCAGTTTGTCTGGCATTTCTTTTCTCTGTAATGTTAACTGTTTATATTCTGTTATACTTTTAATGGCTGCATTGGTAGTAGTAAAGAAAGTTTAAGCAAAATACTTGTCTCCTTGTCTTTAAAAAATCTAGATTATACGTACACTTTAGCTAGGATAATCCCAATTTACTTCTATTATCTAATTTGCTTCATTTTTTAGATATACTAAAATAAATAGTAATGCACATGGGTGAGCCAATCACACAAGACATCTATTAGCAGCCACCAATCAGCAGCTACTGATCCTATTTAGATATGCTTTTCAACAAATTATTTCAAGATAATGATGCAAAATAGATAGAAGTAAATTGGAAAGTTGTTTAAAATTGCATGCTTTTTCTAAATCATGAAAGGAAAAAATTGTGTTTCATGTCCCTTTAAGTTTTCAATTTCTATTAAAGGGATTGTAAAGAGTAAATTCCTGATGGGTATAATGATGTATTCAAAGCAAAAATTAGCCTTGGAATAAAATGTAGATGTATTTTCACAATAATTATTATTTTTTATTATTATCAGTTATTTGTAGAGCGCCAACAGATTCCACTATAAGTATGATATGCAGGAAATTTTAGGGAACGAGTGGGTAGATGTTTAAATATTGAAGAATTGTAAAGGTTTAACTTCTGTAAAGTACTATAGCATCTATAAAGTAATTGGCAATGTTATGTTCAAACTAGTTTTCTGTTTATCTGTCTCTTCTACTGAGAACATTTGGGGACATATATAAATCAGGCAAGAAAATATAGTTTGTGCAAACAAGGCTGTGTGGGAACCCGGTTAGATAATCTTAAATTCCACATATCCTTGTTTCGACAGTCTCTTTTATTGCATGTTTAAATCTATCCCTAACTGCCCTCAGCAGGAGATTGAGATAAGTGCGAAAACTTAAATTCAAACATTGCAGAACTCATTACATTATAGAAACTCAATATTATTTAGAAAACCAACAATTTTCAGATTTAAATTGCAGCAAAGGGGTACAAAATAAATATGGAAAGTATATTGCAAAGTTTTTTTAACTACACATAAGTAATCATCTTATATTACAATCTCATACGGTTTAATATTTGCGTCAGTAGTCCAACAAAGGTTGCTAGACCATTTTTAAATATTTTTTTTGAATGATTACCTTAAAGTATTGGTGTTGCAAAACCACCACTTTTTTTATTTACTTTTACTTGGTTTAACCATGTTGGCCTCTCTGTGTCATGGTGAACGACTGTTTCACTGCTGTAATAATAATATTAATTAAAAAAAAATAACACTAAACAGCGGGCTTTACTTAATAAAAATTATTGAAAAATGTATTGTTCACCGCTTTAAAATTATTTTACATTGTATTTCTCTTTTTTAGACTTCAATTGAGCAGGGTCTTTTACTTCCGAATCCTGATACAACCCCACAAATGGGCTGTGGTTTTTACAAGAAGGCAAAAGATTAGCTTCCCTTTTCTAAGTGCTTGCTAGAAGACACATGTACTAGCTTTGCAAAATCAGTAAGTAAATCATAATATAAAACAGTCTTCATCTGGGTCTGGCTCCTGCCTCATGCCGTTTTCTGAAGTTATCTTTTGGTATATTATGCCAGGCTTCTTTCAGCACTTCCCAGAGTTCTTCTTTATATTTCAGTTGTCTTTTATTTATTTTTCTTTTAGGTGTGAACTCTGTGGAGGCCAGTCCATGAGAGTGTTTTATCAGCTGTTTTTCTCTCCAAATATGATTTCACTGCATTAGCAGTGTGCTTGGGATCATTATCATTGGGATCATTATCATGCTAAAAAATAAAACCATTCCCAATCAGGCACTTTCCAGAAGGAATAGCATGATGAATTAAAACCTGTCTGTACTTTTCAGCATTCATAATCCCATCAATTCAGACAATATTGTCAACACCACTGGCAGAAATGCAGCCCCAAACCAGGACAGCCCCTCCACAATGTTTCACTGAAGGCCACAAGCACTCATTCTTCCATTTCTCTCCAACTCTTCTTTTCACATATTTTCAACGATTGGACCCAAAAATTTCAAAATGGGATTAGTTACTCCATAATACTCTTTTCCTCAGATCTTTATTGCAATCTTTGTGAGCTTTAGCATATCTTAGCCTTTTAACCCTGTTCTCCTTCTGAAAAAGTGGTTTCTTAGCTGCTATCCTTCCACAAAGACCATTTCTGATCAAGCTTCTTCACTGTAGAAGAGTCAACTTGGCATCCCAATAAAGCCGTTAGATGCTGATCTAGGTTCTTGCTAGATGACTTCCAGTCTCTCAAAGAACAACTCTGAGAAACTTCACTTTAAATTTTGAAAGTTTTCTTGGCCTTCCAGACCTTTTTTTTTTGTCCTTGACATCTCATGATTCTTTAAATGTCGTTATAACAGCTTGAATACAACATCTTGAATGTCCAGTTTGTTTGTTGATTTTCCTTAGAGAGTGGCTTTGCTAATGCAAAAGTATGATTTTATGTTTGTCAAATTTTGTGATCTTTCGCATTTTGAATGGAATGAAGTGATTGAAAGTTGGTCTTATTAGCAAGCTTCTAATGAATTAAACTCATACCACATGTGTATGTAATGCTAAAGCATATCTTGCACAAACCTATTCTAATATAACGTTTTCACAGCAGTCATTTTGACATGAAATAGTAGGACAAATACAGATGTTAACAATGACGTTAACTAGGGTTCCATTCCATTTAAGTTTATTAGAGCCAGGTTCCTGCTTTTGCTCAAGTGTAATAGGAGGTCATACTAAATACTTGCCACTTCAGCCTATAAGTTATTTTTTTCTCATGTATTTGTTTTTTTAATACTGCATACAAATATCCTGTTTTTTCTGGTTGTATTCTAATATATATATAATTTTTCAGTATAGTTTATAGGGTTGAAAAAGTAAATATAATAATCTATGAAAATGGCTTGGTTGTTTCATTGTGATTAATAATGATGATTATTAACCTAATAGTAATGCCAGTAGCTTACGAATACAATTTTAGCCTCTACTTATTTGAATTTTTTTTAGTAATACATTATTTCTAAATTATTTTTTTGCACTTGAACAGCAGTATTATGTAACTCTTATCTTTAAAAGAAATGGTGCAAAATCAGCATTGGAGCATACTACCACAGTTAATAAATCCTAAGCTTAACAGCCTATTGTAATACTTACTAAATTTAATTCAACTAAAAATTAATATCCTAATACAATAACCCCATCAATAAGAACACCAAAAAAAGTAATCTTAATCTTTTTTTTTTATTATTCTTTATAAGACTTTTTGTACTTGTAGATGTATGGTCTTCATACCAATCCTTAATTGAAAGTAATTGAAGTTCAGATTTTTATGTAGCTGTGTGGTATATATAATTAACAAGTGATAGGACACATATTGAAGCTAAATCTCATAACTGGTACATGTGGCAAGAATCTTACTGACATATGTTCTGCATGTGAAGTTTTCAGCCTATTGGATATCCTTTATGTTAGAGCAGATCAGAGGGCTGGGGGAACGTCTCATATGCTCACAATGAAAATACATTTTGACTTATGGTTTGCCAGGATTTACAATTAGAAATTTCTATTCAGAGGAAGAAACGCTGTAGTTGGCCTCATACAACTTTTTGTCAGCATTAAATTAAAATACAAAAAGAACAAAATGAAACAGCTGACAAGGAAATATAATAATGAAATGAAAAAAAAAATCATAAGTATAAAAGTGTTTGGAAGAAATACAATTAAAGGCATATTATTTAAAATAACAATAAAGAGATATAAAGTAAAATTTATTCCACTAAAGAACAGAATTTTTTTTATATATAACCGTACTGAAAGGACAAAGAATATGATGAACTCTGTTTACTACATTCACTATACAAAAAAACAATTATATCATATATATGATATAATATAAACATGGGTGACATATACTTTCCTCAGTCACTGTATAAAAGCAGCTATGAGAGAGTGCTGGTGAGCACCCAGGGCTTTGGATTTTTCCAGGGGCATGGGATGTGTACTCTTTGTGGTTTGAGAAGATCAAATTTACATTATATAGTCAGTTGATTGACAAGTATCAAAGCTTTACTTTTTTTTTGCTTGTAGCTAATCCTGAAAAACATGTTTGTGCTGCTGATTGCTTGTAGCAGTAGTACTAGCTACTACTTTAATTTTATCTTAAACCTTAAAAATTACACCTAGAAAACAAGGGTTTAATGAATTTACATTTCTGCTGTGTTAAGGAACTATATTAGCCCCACCAATTGACCACTTGGACACGCCCCCCCCCCAAAAAAAAACATGACTACCAACACATGCTCATGATCTTGACCCTACCCCTCTTAAAGTGGTTCTCCCACAACATGGCAATGGGCTCTGATTAACTTCCTGAGTTCCAGAGAATCAGCCAAAAAATTTTAAAGGCATGGAATATATATGTAACACAACACATGTTGTGTATTTACTAATCTGTTCTTGTGCTTCATTCTATGTGGGAAAAACATGAGGCACCATTAAGGAGAGAATGGCTAATCATTGTCTGGCTATTCGGCAAGCCCTGGAAACTGGGCATTCTAATCAACCGGTGGCACAACACTGCCTGATGAACTCACATCCTGTAGCATCTATCAGAATCATATTAATTGTTCATATTCCTAAACATGATAGAGGAGGGGATCATGATAAGATGCTTCTCAGAAAAAAATGAGTATCTAAAAGTATTATTTTTTTATTCTGTTTAGCATGATAATGTCTTTTTGTTATATATTTTGTGTTCACAAGTTCTTTATTTTTTGTGATAAACATTATGGGCAATTTCACAATGTCACTGGGTCTAAGTGACACGCTCTGCCACAAGATTTATTTTTTATTGTTTAGCTCTTTAATAAGAGCCACTTAGTAGACATATTATTTTGTGCTACCTGAATGGGTAACCATGACAACCAGGGTAGCGACATTAGCACATACAATTGTTTCTAAAATAACATGATTTCTCACATTGCACATTTATGAAGATGATGAGGGATGATGTTTCTTATAAGCACAATACACTTGGATGCCACAAATGTATTGACTATAACATTCTCACTACACAACTTGTGGGGGTAGTTCAGTGGCAAGTTTTCGCCAAACCGGAAGTGACACCACTCCCGGTTTAATTGAATACATACATACAGCCCAAATACAGGACATGGTTCACACGGGAGGTATTCTATTGAGACACCATACTCCTCTTAATAACAGTATTGCCCTGAAGTTTAGAAAACACACTGCCTGTAATAATAATCTATCCCTAACCTGATATGTTCGCCAAACTGGAAGTGATGGTACTTCCCGTACGCTTACATGCGTTCCAATAGCGATTAGCAAACTCTCCACAAAGGTGTACTGCAACACATATGAGCAAATTTACAGTCCCATTTAACTGATTTATGCATAGGTACCATAACAGGTATTATATAAATGATTCAGGCATGATAACTTTATATATTATCTACGTGTCGATAATGAGATCACTAAACCAGAAGCTATTACACTTCCGTTTTTTGTGGAATACAAGGCGTTGCGTTCCACTGTGGAACAAAGAAATCTTATCTGAAATACACAGGTGATTTGTATTTGTTTGTAATGATTTGTGAAAACACTATTTAAGATTGCAAATGTGGCACTTTTTTCTTCTTTATTCTGATGAAGGGGGTATGTGGTGAACCTCGAAACGTCAATACATTTTAGTTGTTGACTCACTACAAAGAAGACCTGAGAGTGGCATTTGTTTGCTTATATATATATACTATTCTATATATATATATATATATATTCAATGTCCCCAGAAGTGCACTTTTATTTAAAAGAGGTTTCAGCAGCCAGGGTGCATGCATATATAATCTTTTTTAAATTACACTCTTCCACTCGCTGAGTCTTTTCTTTTTAAAGTGCCTTTTTAATGTGACGTTTCGGGGACCAAAGCTTATCTGAGGAAAGGGTGAGTGAGTCAAGTCTGTTATATATACTATATATATATATATATATATATATATTTATATATATTTATATATGTTCTTATCTAGGAGAATGGCTGTTCTGTCTTTTTAAAAATTCCCATCACAACTCACAAGTACCAGAGTTTATGGTGCAGCATAAAACCTTTGCATACAATATTCATCTGCCATTAACCCTCTGGCTTTTACTCAGCATTTTTCTGTTTGCAGGGGTTAATATTATGATAGCTATTAACATTTACAAAGATATAAAATGGCTTTATAAATTTGCTTCTCAATTCAGTTCTGTTTGTTGTCTCAGCTCTACACCTGCATGTCATTATCCAGCATTGGAACCTGCTGCGCAGCTCTACCTGCTAGACGTAAATATACAGTATGGCAGATAATTAGCAGAGACTCTCAAAGTGTGTATTTGGATGATTCCTTATATAAGTAGTTCTAGTGTTCAGCATAAAATAATTTGCTGGCCTGCTTGGTTATTCTCCTGGGGGATTGTATTGGTTAGATATAAGAACCACAAAATTCAAAACTCTCACATAAACTAATCATGTACAAACATATACAGAAAGAGTCTATAAATCATATCTAAGTTATATATAAAATCACCAATGAGTAAGTAATGTGTATTGCTTCTAAACAGGCACACTTCCTCAGGCATATACAGTATATAAATTACTCATATCAGTAATGTACACACACACACATATGCTTATGCATAGCTCGTATATATTTCTCCTGTTAGCTGGGGGTACGGTGAAATGCGATATAACAGCAGGAATAAGCATTAAAGGGATTATGTTATAATGGTTTTGGAATCAAAATATAAACACACTGTGATTTCTCATAAAACATTCTTATTTTCTGAGATAGCAAGGATGAATGCTAAAAAAAAGAATATGGAGTGAGCGAAGAAAAGTGAAAGGAAGGAGGAAGGGGTTCCGACTAAGATATAAAATATATGGTAAAATAGAGAGAGACAGGTTTGCAACTGGGAAAAAATGAATGGTAATGAAAAATAGAGAGATATACAGATAGATAGATAGATAGATAGATAGATAGATACAGTAGATATTAGCACTGTGGAATCTGTTGGCACTCTACAAATAACTGATAATAATAAAAGATAGCTATATGAACAGACAGACATATAGATGATAGATAAAAAAAAAAACATTAAATGCATTAAAATGAACATAAAATACTCTTACATTTTTACAACTATGGGGCATATTTATCAAGCTGTCAACCGCAAATACGCTTGAATTCCGCAGCGTAATTGTGGCGAGCCTGATTCCCCTTAGTTATCAAACCCTACAGACCGGCAAAAGTAGAAATTTGTGACGTAACATAGGATCCGCCGGTCTCAGTCCGACACAGATCGATGCTTACGTCATTACAGATGTTCCGAATGCAAATTCGGCACTATCTGACTACTTTTGCTAGTTATCAAATTTCTAACAGGTAGGCTCACCATTATTCCGGCCCAGTGTACCTGCTTTTAAATCCACCGCCCTGGAAAAAAGCTTATGTTCGCTGCTGCCCGATATCCCATTAATTCCTATGGGAGAATAGAAGTTATGTTTAAACCTAACACCCTAACATGTACCACAAGTCTAAACACCCCTAATCTGCCGCCCCACCACCACCACCACCTACATAAAGTTATTAACCCCTATCCCGCTGCTCCCGGAGCCCACTGCAACTAAATAAAGTTATTAACCCCTATCCCGCCGCTCCCGGAGCCCACTGCAACTAAATAAAGTTATTAACCCCTAAACCTAACAACCCGCAAACTTTTTATTAAATATTAACTCATCCATATCTTATAATCAATTTAAACTTACATTTAAAATTACATTAAACTATATTAAATTAATAATTAACCTACCCTAACTGTTATACTAAATTACATTAAACTATATTAAATAATTAATCTACCCTAACTGTTATACTAAATTACATTAAACTAGAAATTAAATTAACTATATTATATATTTAGAAACCTAACCCTACTAAAATAATTTAAATCTACACTAAAAAATTACTAAGTTACAAAAAACTAACAACTTAGTTTCAAAAAATAACAAACACTAAGTTACACAAAAATAAAAAATAAATTATCAAAGATTTAAACTTATTACACCTAATCTAAGGGCCCTATGAAAATAAAAAAGCCCCCCCCAAAAAAATAAAAAAACCCTAACCTACAATGAACTACAAATAGCCCTTAAAAGGGCCTTTTGCAGGGCATTGCCCCAAAGAAAACAGCTCTTTTACCTGTAAAAATAAAATACAACCAACTCCCCCAACATTAAAACCCACCACCCACACAACCAACCCCCCCCCAAATAAAACACTAACTAAAAAAACCTAAGCTCCCCATTGCCCTGAAAAGGGCATTTGGATTGGTATTGCCCTTAGAAGGGCATTTAGCTCTAATGCACCCAAACCCTAATCTAAAAATAAAACCCACCCAATAAACCCTTAAAAAATCCTACACTAACTCCTGAAGATCGACTTACAGTTTTGAAGATCCAACATCCATCCTCCAAGAAGCCGGCAGAAGTCCTCATCGAAGCCGGCTGAAGTCTTCATCCAATTCCGCAGAAGTCTTTATCCAGATGGCATCTTCTATCTTCATCCATCCGGCGAGGAGCTGGTCCATCTTCAAGACATCCGGCGCGAGCATCCTCTTCTTCCGACGACTCCCGACGAATGACGGTTCCTTTAAGTGACGTCATCCAAGATGGCGTCCCTTAGATTCTGATTGGCTGATAGAATTATATCAGCCAATCGGAATTAAGGTTGAAAAAATCCTATTGGCTGATGCAATCAGCCAATAGGATTGAACTTCAATCCTATTGGCTGATCCAATCAGCCAATAGGATTGAGCTCGCATTCTATTGGCTGATTGGAACAGCCAATAGGATCGGAATCTAAGGGACGCCATCTTGGATGACGTCACTTAAAGGAACCTTCATTCATCAGGAGTCGTTGGAAGAAGAGGATGCTCCACGCCGGATGTCTTGAAGATGGATCCAGTCCTCCCTGGATGGATGAAGATAGAAGATGCCGTCTGGGGGAACACTTCTGTGGGCTTGGATAAAGACTTCAGCAGCTTGGATGAAGACTTCTCCCGGCTTTCGATGAGGACTTTCTGCCGGCTTCTTGGAGGATGGATGTTGGATCTTCAAAACTGTAAGTCGATCTTTCAGGGGTTAGTGTTTAGGATTTTTTTTTTTTAAAATACATTTTTATGAGGTTGTATAAGATATTAACATGAAAGAATCACCAGTAAACAAAGATAACATTGTGAAAGGACATGCATTCTTAGTGTATATGCATAATGAAAAAGCAGAGTAATATAACCTCTGGGCATACATTCTTAAAATCTTTAAAACAATATAAACACTGTGCCTCCACCTATGTGGTAAGTCGCACTGTCTACCATTCCACCTGTCTGAAAAAAGAATATAGCAAGCAACAATATGGAACTAGTAAGTGGGAGCAATAATCTGGAATAAATTGAAATGTATGTCCGTAGGGATTTTGTATGGATATCATGGAACCCTCTCGTTTTTGTATATGCTCAATAAAGGTGGTCCCTCCACAATACAGTAGAAAATTATACATAAGGTTAACTTTTTAAGAGAAAAAATGGGGGCAAGGGGGGATTAGCTTTTATGTTTATTTTGGGGAAGGGAGATTCAGGACGGGCAAGAGCCGCTCTAAATGAGGATAGGGAAGGGGGGCAGGGCCAGCCATATAATCACACTAGCAAATACTTTTGGGCATCGAGCTTTAGAGTTATAAAGCCGGCAAGAAAATCCTCCTATCTATGATATGTGTAGAGGTGGAAAACCGAGATAATGTTATGTTCTTTCTCACGATAAACAATATATAACATAATAATAGGGGGTGAGAGTGAATATGTCTTCCTCTGATCACGCGATATAGCTTCATTATTGGTATAAGTGACTACACCATGAAGTGTCACTGGGCTATGACCCCCCCCCTGGGCCGCTAATGTGCTGTAGAGAGCAAGTTTCGTAATTAGCCGATAACAATAATAGTGAAATAGAGGATATATATGTAAATTAGTGAAACCAGCTCAATAGTGAAGACAAATAATATTTTCTGTGAGTCATTATAGGTAAAATTATAAGTAACTATCAGGTTTTCGCATGTGCCCCATAACAGTATGAATTAGAGATATATTAGGCTTATCTACACTTATCAGTTCGACCACATCAAAAACACATATGACACTAATTAAGCTACTGTCACCATAGTTGTGCAGTCTTAGGAAAGCAAAAAATATAAACATAGTAAGGTATTATCTGTTAAGGATTGACACCATGTAGGGCTTCCCATTCACCTTGCGTGTAAAATGTGATTAAAAAAATGTAATAGGTTTTCAGAAGCCCATAGTGGCTTTAATTGCTATGATGAAGAACTAACCACTGAAGAGAAATTCTGGACTCCCTAACTTTATTTATGAGATTATTAGAAAGAGGATACTACCATAATTTAGTCTATTACGTAGTAGAGATATAATATGTAGTAAACTTATCATGAGGGTGTGAGGCAACCTTAGTAAATTAAATGGGGTAGGGAGCTAAACTTTACAGAAGGGACTAAGCTTTTCTAACATCTTTGAAAATAAGGCTCATTATACAAAAGATCTGGGTTTTTATATTAAAGGATTTCAATTAACTCACTAATAAATAATTGCCCATTTATAACCTATGATGAAAGTATGAGTATGCCTGGAATATGGTATTATGAGTGTGTGGGGTTAAAGTGAGTGGAAATGGTATGACCAAAAATTGCTTGTACAGCACCTTATGACATGTAAGAATAAATTAACCTGCTTTTTAAAAATTAGACAAAGGACCAAAGGCAAACTAACATCTAATCTTATGAGAAACTTACAAAATATGGCACTTTTAGCATATTTCCAGCTTTTAACAAATTATAACCATAATAAAGCATATTCTGGGGTAACAGTTATGTGACAGATATAACTTGTATATCCATATATATCTCTCTGAGAATATGAGATCACATATACACAGGCATATATCTAACCAACTTGGCATAAATAAAATTAATATTGAATAATTGGCAGTTTGTGAGTACATGGTATATACAGTAAGAGGGGACCAAATATCAAGACATTCTGTTTTCATTAAGGTGCTAAAATGTTTATATTGGATAAATGCTCAAGATATATTGCAAGAGATTAAAAATACCCCAGAAAACGTTCTGCCGCTGCTAGAGATATCCCTTAGGTTAAAGTAGAATATGAGGGGTATCAGGAAAACACCAGTTATTGCTGTAGTATGGAGTTGTAGTGTGGATGGTTAAAACATGAGGATGTCCTATGTGCACGGGAATCCAACTACAATCAGGGAATACATGTTGATGGAGAGAATTAAAGAACTTTTTCTCTGCTTAGAAAGAACTAATCTCACAAATCACAGATGAGTGCACACTATTACAAGGGGATTGAGTGTACCGGCCACCCCGGCCGCTGGCAGATCAGTCACAAGCCCCCTACAGGTTAGCTCTCCTTTCACTGACCAGAGATGTAATGTGAATGATAGTAGTAACACATCTCCCTATAAACATAAAAGAAAATATAATGGAAACCTACACATAAATGTTAGTAAAGGTAATAAACCTTAAACAGTAATAGTAAACATCCAATAGAGAACGCATGAACAATAGCAGCCAACAAAACTGTCAGCAGTAATATAGCAAAGAGTCTGAGCGAAGAGAAGAACAAAAAAAAAAAAAACACACCAAAACATGATGAATTAACAAAGTCACTTTTCTTCACTCTCAACACAAACAATTTTGCATGTCAATTATAGTGACAGATTAGCCTATTCCAGATTTACTGGGATGCCTGGGAAAGTATCCATGAAGCTGTCCGGACTCTGTAACACAAGGGCTAAAGAGGTCACCCGGGAGGTAAAAATTCCCTGATATTGCTGACTGACCAGTTGCTGCCCTCAGTGAGATCATAGTTATGCTAGGTTCAAATTAGAGTTCAACTCCAGGCATAGTGCGTAAGCTTCTCTCTGAAGTTTTTCCTTGGGGCATAGACTGCTGCTCTAAATGGTTTCTGTAGGGCCTCTCTATTATAAGTTGATACCTCATGGTGACATTACTGAACTTCAGTTGTAGGTGCGACTCACCCGCTTTTACCATCTTTGTTGCGCAGACCGTAGTATACGTAGGCCATGCTCTAAGTACTTCCGCATTTCCAGGGCTCCACAGAGAAGCAGAGGAGGCACCGCAATACATCCCATCTGCATTACTCACATCCATTCCCGGCGTACCCCGGTCCTCCTGCATGTCTCCAGAGGAGAGTGAACATTGTGAGGAGTAAGTGTCAGCAAGATTATGCACATCGTCCTCAGAGACTTGGAAGTGCGATATAGCAATCTCTTGCTTAAGGTCACGGAAGTGCGCCTCCATATTTAGGAGTAGGTCTTTAATGGCTCTTTCGATTGCTAACATCGTAGCTGGTGACAGACGTGAGATAATTTAAGTGCAGATGTAGACAGTTGATACAATTGTTGCTTCCAAATTGTTACCGCTCAGTATTGACGGGTGTAGATATATAACATGCAATAGGTGTTTAGTCACAGCAAGGGCCTAAAGGTGCTCTGCCGGGGGGAAAGTTGAAGGCCACCATTTCCAACATGATTCCGGAGCTCCATATGTGACAATTATCGATATCTTCTAAGGGTAGATCTTCATCTGTAGTAGAGTGAATATGATCTAATGTTAGAAGATCTTTATTGAAGACCAATATTAACTTTTAAGCAGTTGAGGTCTGGAGCTCTGTACTAGTACGTCTGCTCTACACGGCGGCTAGCCTCACCCCGTGTTAGGATTTTTTAATGGTTTATTGGGTGGGTTTTATTTTTAGATTAGGGTTTGGGTGCAATAGAGCTAAATGCCCTTTTAATGGCAATGTCCATCCAAATGCCCTTTTCAGGGCAATGGGGAGCTTAGTTTTTTTTAGTTAGTGTTTTATTTGGGGGGTTGGTTGTGTGGGTGGTGGGTTTTACTGTTGGTGGGGTTGGTTGTATTTTTTTTACAGATAAAAGAGCTGATTTCTTTGGGGCAATGCCCGGCAAAAGGCCCTTTTAAGGGCTATTTGTAGTCTATTGTAGGTTAGGGTTTATTTTTATTTTGGGGGGGCTTTTTTATTTTCATAGGATTCTGGGTAAGACATGCAAATTAAGTACACAATGACACACCTTTTTACAGCAGTGATTCAAACCTTCTCCCAGCTGATGAGTAGCAACAACTACGAAACAGTCTGTCCTGGGATGGTTATGTATCACTGCATTAACACTAGCTAAGTTTATAAGCTGTGTGAACAGCGATAGTTTGGCGTAAAGGGAATCTGCTGAAAAGCAGACTAAAGTAAAAAGGTGTGTCATTGTGTGCTTAATTTGCATATCTTACCCAGAATCCTTTGCTGAATTGGAAACAATGTAATTCAGAGGTTTTCTGTGGAAAAACAAGCCTTTGGGCCTGTCTAGATTTGTTAATGAACTACATAATGAGTTATTTTGTCTATATTTTGTGCGTAGTGGAGGATTTTAAACTCACCTTTTATCTCCTCCTAATTTAAAATGTTGTTTTATTTTGCCTGGAATCAACTTCACCCAGCAGTGATTCAAACCTTCTCCCAGCTGATGAGTAGCAACAACTATGAAACAGTCTGTCCTGGGATGGTTATGAATCGCTACATTAACCCTAGTTAAGTTTATAAGCTGTGTGAACAGCGATACTTTGGCGTAAAGGGAATGTGCTGAAAAGCAGACTGAAGTAAAAAGGTGTGTCATTGTGTACTTAATTTGCATATCTTACCCAGAATCCTTTGCTGCATTGGAAACAATGTAATTCAGAGGTTTTCTGTCGGAAAACAAGCCTTTGGGCCTGTCTAGATTTTTTAATGAACTACATAATTAGTTATTTTGTCTATATTTTGTGCGTAGTGGAGGATTTTAAACTCACCTTTTATCTCCCCCTAATTTAAAATGTTGTATTCTGCCCAGAATCAACTTCACCCAGCAGTGATTCAAACCTTCCCCCAGCTGATGAGTAGCAACAACTACGAAACAGTCTGTCCTGGGATTGTTATGAATCACTGCATTAACCCTAGCTAAGTTTATAAGCTGTGTGTACAGCAATACCTTGGCGTAAAGTGAATCTGCTGAAAAGCAGACTGAAGTAAAAAGGTGTGTCATTGTGTACTTAATTTGCATATCTTACCCAGAATCCTTTGCTGCATTGGAAACAATGTAATTCAAAGGTTTTCTGTGGGAAAACAAGCCTTTGGGCCTGTCTAGATTTGTTAATGAACTACATAATGAGTTATTTTGCTTATATACATATATATTTATTTAAAATGTGCTGCCCATCACTATGTGACTTACCCCCTTTGCTGCGCGTAGGTTCTCTGCTGTGTCTTATGACCTGATAATGAGGTTCCTATTGGAGCCTATGGAAGCACGCTCTCATGAGTGCAAAGCTTCCCTGCAATGCGAACGCAAGGTCTCATTTGCTTTGCGTCTCACCTCTAATACTAGCGTACAATTGCATGCGCTGTCATTACAAGTGGAGCTCAAATATTGTGCTGGGGAATGCTCAATTTTGCTCTCCACTCGTAAACTGGCTCTCACTCATAGCATATATTTGAGTTTGGTAAGATATAATAATGTGTATTTGTTAGCCTTTGCTATTTATTGTTTGTTTCCACAGAAACAGGTAATTTAGCTGATTTTTTTTCTACATTTGTTTACCAGCATAAAAAAAAAAAAAAAAAAATCTATTGTGGCCCTTCATTTGAAAACTCTGAAAACCACTAGTATAATTAGAATCAATGGAATTCTGCAAACTCCTCTTAATGATGAAACAAAATTGAAATAAATAATTTTATAACATTTTTACATACAAGTAGGATTGCTAATAGTCTCCTCTTTGGTATCAAGCTTTCAAAAGCATATTGTTTTATTTTTAAACTAAAATCTGTTATGAAATTAAGAACTTGTACTTGAAAACTCCATGGTAAAAATTACCTAGTCTTTCCCATGAGAAAGATCTTTCTGCTACACATGCAGATAAAAAATTGTTTTGGATAAATAAAAAAATGATTTTGATTCAAGATTAGTTCTTGGGGTCATTCTGTCCGGCTTCATTTTGACAACATTAGTTGTTTGTAAATGGAAATTCATAACCCATAATATACTATGGGGAATGTGTTCATAGTAGTAGATGGACGGCAGCTTAAACTTAAAGAATGTTAAAGAAGTAGCCTGTTCTAGCGCTACAAGCCAGCATCAGCAAAAAATAAATAGCTTTTTTATGTACCTTTTATGGGGTCAGGATTGGTTAAAGGGATACTAACCCCTCATTTTTTCTTTCATGATTCAGATAGAGCATGCAATTTTAAGCAACTTTCTAATTTACTCCTATTATCAATTTTTCTTTGTGCTCATGTTATCTTGATTTGAAAAAGCAGTAATAAAAGGTTAGGAACCGTCCCATTTTTTAGTTCAGCACCTTGGTAGAGCTGCTGATTGGTTTGCTACATTTAGCCACAAATCAGCAAGTGCTACCCAGGCGCTGAACAAAAAAAATGGGCTGGCTCTAAAGCTTACAGTACTGTTTTTTCAAATCAAGATAGCATGAGAACAAAGAAAAATTGATAATAGGAGTAAATTAGAAATGTGCTTAAAATCTCATGCTCTATCTGAATCATAAAATAAAAAAAATTGGGTTTAGTATCCCTTTAAGAAAAAAGGCGAAGCTTACATACTTGATGGCTGACCCAGGAATCAATAAACTGACAATGACATTTCTGGATATAGGTTAATGTTATGTATCATCACTCAGACAGAAAGAGATTCAGATCTTAACTTTGAATTGTTTTGGGACAAATAAATGTGCAGTAAACATTATTTACATTGAGAAGTTGTGTATAAGCACATTGAACCTATAATGGAAAGAATGCTAAAGAAAAATCAAGATTATTGTTAGTTAAGGCATACATCACTGATATTTATGTTTAATTATTGAGTTCACACTCACAGGGCAGTTAATATTTTTTTAACATGAATTAATTAGAACTCATACATAAATTACAAAAGTTCCAAAAGGATTTACAGCTCACATAGTTATAAGGGAAGAAAATTGTTCAGGTTAACTTTTTCTCGTAGATCTAAAAATTTAAATTAGCTTCAGAAGGTTTCATTAGTCGCATGAGATCAGAGGGTGGCACTACACAAGGATACACTTGTGAAATGTTAAATGTGATCAGGGGAAGACAGGTTCCCTAGTTGGGAACATTGTCCATCCATGCTTATATAAATGGTGCCTTTATGCATTCCGAATTCTAGAACAATAATTAGGTGAAAAAACCTCAACCACATCTCTAGTATGCACTGGAATGCCTACAGCAAGCCTCTTTGTTAGCTTCTTGTGAGGTTTCTGAGTTGTTTTTCATTCTATCCGATTGTGACTACTTTACCCAATAAAACAGATATGCAAAGTTTTAGTGTTGTAATTATTTGCTTTTCCATATTGTTAGTGGTTCTTGTTTGCTGTGTTGACATTACATCATGTTATTGGGGCACTTACAACATATCTTGCTAATGAGAAGGAACCTCAATAACAGCAATAAGGACTGAGTCCATAGAGCAAGTAGCATCAGAAGTTTATTTGTATTAAGACATAAAATTACAGTGGGGAACTCCCTCTGATCTGATGCATTTTGCACATGCGCACCATTTGCTTTCTCAGAGATCTATCGGAATGAACACCTACTAACACCCTCTATGAATTTTGAACCTGATCCCTTAAAAATAGCACTGGATGAATCTTACCTATTGCTGATGAATCTCAAAAAAGCAAAAATCTCCAGTCTCATTATATTATTATATAGAAATTAGTGTCTCTTGAGAGAGTATATAAAAACATGGTTTATAAATAACTGCTGACTAGTTTGGAATCAACCTGATAATGTTTTATGATCTATACATAATACAAATTACATATAATTGATTTGTTAATCTTATATCTGTATATTAAAAATCAATAGAAAATATTTGATTTACCTTGATTTATTTTATTATTATTTTAATTTATGTATTTGTATTTATTTATCTTATTTATTTATTATAATGTTGCCATGAGAAACATACCCTGGCATAACTGATGAGTTAATGACTAATCTCTAAAACAACTGTAGCTCTTCAAATGTTGCTGATCTTATTGTATTTCAATCGTTTAAGGATTTTATTTTTATTTCTAATGTTTTCCTCTACATAGAATGTGTTGAGGGCAGCATCTGGTATTAATTAACTCTGGATTGGGAAAATAAAGCCTCATAATTTTGAATGTAAAATAAATACATTTGTTTATGCAACACATTTACAATTCATATAATTATATAGAGGGAATAATATGCATTCTCATTATACACTTGTCTGCTTTTTAATTCAAAGCATACATTATACTTCTGTACATTTTCATTTTACTTTCAGCATCATATTACTTTCAACTGTTAGATAAAACCCATGATTCACTAGAAAGTACTACTGCTCTACAACATAAGCAAAAAAACAAAAAGGTGAACAAATCAACAAAGAGAAAATATAAACCACATTAGAAAACAAAATTCTGTTTTCTTTTTCTACTTTTAGAGCAGAATGGGAATGAGAGTATGCTATTTATAATATTACAATTATAAGTAGAAAGGAAAAACATAAGTCATGTTCTATTAAAGGTGATATTGTTGCTGGTCACTGTTAAATTGGTTAGACACAAAAAATGTGCATTGTCCCAAGCTCCCATAAAAGGTAATGTCACGGATACCAGACCACCAAGGCTTCCCCCCCCCCCCCCCCAATACCTGGCTAACTCCTTTGTACATCAGATTTGGCCATTTCAGGGCTTACAGGATCTCCCAGATTTGTGATATCTGTTGTTTCTACTATGTGAACTTTGTCAGAGAAGAGCTGATCTCTGACCGGGAAAACCCTTCTAGGCTTGCCAGGCTCCTGGAACTGCCGGCCGGCCTCACTGCAATGGATACCCGCCTTACCCCTCTCAGGCTGGCCGGGCTCCTGGAACTCCCAGTCGGCTGCATCACACCAGACACCAACTAACTTTACCTCTGGTCGCTCCAGTGGCCCTTTGCCCCAGAGCTCTGTACTTTTGGGGATTGGTAGTCCTTAGGGAAGACAAGATGTAGGGTAATTGCTGGAGGGGAGTTCCTTTGAGAACAAGGGGTTTTAGACACCCCTACCCCGTATCTTTACTGGGCTGTAACTCCGGTCCCCAGTAACGAATCACGCCGCTCTCCCGGGATCACCCCAAAACCACCACCTCTGTATCCTGAGACTCTGTGGGACTGTGGCTGCTATGGCAGGCACCAGCCTGTCTGGAGGGGCGGGAATGGTGGGAGATTTGGGAGTAAGATAAGACCCTTTGTTTGTTTTATAAAATCAGTTTTATAAAATCAGTTCTTCTTGTTTCACCTGAATGCTAGTCTGTCCAGTTATTTGGGTGGGAATTGCTATAATCACTTTCTCTCCTACATAGCGGCCTGTTGTTAGGTATAGGAGGGACCCTCTGACAGAGATACCCAGTTGGGGTAGCCAGAGTCTGTCACAGGGTGGGATCCTAAATACTGGTGCTGTCTGGTATTAGGGTGGGCTACTGGCTGTAATCACTTGGCGGCTAAACATGTGCAGTCGGCAGGGAGGAAGCAGGACCCTTTTGGCAGGGCTATCCAGTCGGGGCAGCCGGGGTATCCGTCATATTGGCTGGCAGCGGTGGGATCTGCTTCTTCCACACGGTTCCTGCTGACAGAGGAGAAGTGCCACAGTAGCCGGTAAACATGGAAGTCGAGTTCAGACGGAGACTGCAAGAGGTGCTGGCCCAGATGGTCGGTCCTGTGTCTGTACAGGATGAGCTGGGAGTGAGGGACTTTATCCGCCGACAACTCTGGATGGAGGATCTTCAACAAGAGCAGGGCTATCGGGTAATGACCCTCCTCAATGATGTGGAAATATATTTGCTCCACTGGGACTTACAAATGCCTCTCCTGGGAGAGCAGCCCAGGGAGGAATGGCTATCTGAATTAGATGGACTAGTCCAGACTGAGATGATGCTGGATATACAAGAGCAGCCATGGCTGGAGGATGGCTCCTCCACAGCAGCCCTGGATTACTATTTTAAAAAATGACAAAGGCGCGGGCACCAAGAGGAACTGCTGAATCTCTTAGAGGAATCCTGGCTACTAGACGATCTGGATATAATAAGTGACCAGGAAGAGGCACTGGAAAAGAATACAAGAGGCTGCTAGACCTTGTTCAGAAGCATGCCATGGATTATGTACGGAGCTGTGACACAGCAGTGTGGGATTCATGGAGCTTGGCCTCTGAGGAGTGGCAACACGGAATAAGCAACCAAGAGCTGAAAAATCCCGATCAGCAGTCTGGCCCCGAGCTTATGGTCCTGGACAAGGGAGCCACCCCAGCAGAAGTGCTGGCAACAGGGCAGAGAGCCACTGACCTCTGCCCAGCACCTGCAGCAGCTCTGGGAAGACAGGGTAAGAAGACAGTTGGTCTCTCTCCTCAGCAGCAAAACCAGGTACAGGGAGAGGAGACAGTCGGTCTCTCTCCCCAGTGGAAGAGCCAAGTACAGGGAGAGGCAGCAGTCGGTTTCTCTCTCCAACAGCAGAGTTGTCCCCCGGGAGCAGAGGTGGTAGTAGTCGTCCTCCCTCCCCTTACACAGAACCCCTTCCTGGGAGAGGAGACAGTCTGTCTTTCTCCCCAGCGGCAGAGCCGGGTACAGGGAGAGGAGACAGTCAGTCTCTCTCACCAGTGGCAGAGCCAAGTACAGGCAGAGGCAGCAGTCGGTTTCTCTCCCCAGTGGCAGAGCCGTCCCCCGGGAGTGGAGGTAGTCGTTCTCCCTCCCCTTCAACAGAACCCCTTCCAGGGAGAGGAGACAGTCGGTCTCTCTCCCCAGCGGCAGAGTGAGGTGTAGAGAGAGGCAGTAGTCGGTTGCTCTCCCCAGCGGCAGATCCATTCCCAGGGAGCGGAGGTAGTCATTCTCCCTCCCCTTACACAGAACCCCTTCCTGGCAGAGGACACAGGCAGTCTCTATCCCCAGCGGCAGAGCCAGGTGCAGGGATAGGCGGAAGTCAGTCGCTCTCCCTAGCGGCAGTGCCACTCCCAGGGAGCGGAGGTAGTCATCCTCCCTCCCCAGCAGCAGAACTCCTTCCCGGGAGAGGAGACAGTTGGTCTCTCTCTCCAGCGGCAGAACCAGGGAGAGGAGATGGTCAGTCTCTCTCCTCAGAGGCAGAGCCATCCCCCGGGAGCGGAGATAGTCATCCTCCCTTCCCTTCAACAGAACCCCTTCCTGGGAGTGGAGACAGTCGGTCTTTCTCCCCAGCAGCAGAGCTAGGTACAGGGAGAGGAGACAGTTGGTAGCTCTCCCCAGTGGCAGAGCCATTCCCAGGGAGCAGAGGTAGTTGTCCTCCCTCCCCTTACACAAAACCCCTGCCTGGGAGAGGAGACAGGCGGTCTCTCTCCCCAGCTGCAGAGCCAGGGGCAGGGAGAGGCAGCAGTCAGTCGCTCCCCCCAGCAGCAGAGCCATTCCCAGGAAGCGGAGGTAGTCTCCTCCCTCCCAAGCAGCAGAACTCCTTCCCAGAAGAGGAGACAGTCAGTCTCTCTCTCCAGTGGCAGAACCAGGGAGAGGAGATGGATGGTCTCTCTCTCTCCAGTGGCAGAACTCCTTCCAGGGAGTGAAGACAGCCAGTCTCTCTCCCCATTCCCCGGGAGCGGAGATAGTCATCCTCCCTTCCCTTCAACAGAACCCCTTCCTTGTAGAGGAGACAGTCGGTCTCTCTCCCCAGTGGCAGGGTCAGGTAAAAGGAGAGGTGGCAGTCAATCTTTCTCCCCATCAGCCAAACCCCTTCCAGGGAGCAGAGACAGCCGGTCTTTCTCCCCAGTGGCAGAACTCCCTCCAGGGAGTGAATACAGCCAGTCTCCCTACCCAGTGGCAGCACATTTTTCTAGGGAGCGGAGGTAGCCGACCTCCCTCCCCAGCAGCGGATCCGCTTCCCAGGAAAAGAGACAGCCAGTATCTCTCCCCAGTACCTGGGCATGATCTATACCCTTTTTCCACCCAGGAGGATTTCCCACAAGGGACAGACATGACATTGGGCTCAGGGGATACCCACCCATGCAGTTGGTGCCACAAGTTTGGGCACCTGAGGCTTGCCTGCCCCACCATGGATCAACCTAAACCTAGAGTCTTGGGTGGGAATAAAGCCGGGAAACCTTCAATGGCTTTGTTTGTTGGTGGGTCGGCAGGTACACCACCAAGGGTCCCAGAAGGAGGCAATGTGGCCATGGGACTTAAGGACACTGGGACTTGTGGGAAAGAAAATGTTCATGTGTCAGCCTTGGAAACCTGGTTTGGGACTGTGCATTGTGTGACTATCCCTGCACCCAGGGCGCAGGGGATGAAGGCTAGCAGGGAACCCCAAAGATGCCCCAAGCCCAGGAGGGATGGGATGACCCCTCCCAACAACCGTCAAGTGGAGGGCCACCACCAGACATCCCCCAGGCCACCCTGTTTGGGGTCTTAGCTGGGGTCTGCCAGTCCTTAAAGGGGGGAGATGTCACGGATACCAGACCACCAAGGCTTTCCCCACGCCCTACTACCTGGCTAAATCTTTGTACATCAGATTGGCCATTTCAGGGCTTACCGGGAACTCCCAGATTTTTTATTTATTTTATAGGCTGGTC
Organism: Bombina bombina; assembly: GCF_027579735.1. Taxonomy (NCBI): domain Eukaryota; kingdom Metazoa; phylum Chordata; class Amphibia; order Anura; family Bombinatoridae; genus Bombina; species Bombina bombina. Next base: position 123,479,304 of record NC_069508.1, read on the forward strand.
CAGTCTGGCTGGGCTCCTGAAACTCCCGATTAGCCGGCATCACGCCAGACACCCCTGCTAACTTTAACCACTGCTCGCTCCCAGCAGCCCATTGCCCCCAGTGCTCCGCACTTTTGGGATTGGTAGTCCTCTAGGGGAAGACAAGTGGTAGAGGAATTGCCGGAGGGGAGCTCCTTTGAGAAACTGGGTTTTTTGGAACCCACCCAACCCCCTTCTTACTTACTGGGCCTGTAACTCCGGTCCTCAGTAATGAATCACACTGCTTTTTGGCCTGAAAACCACCACCTCTGTTTCCTGGGACTCTTTGGGACTGTGGTTGCTATGGCAGGCGCCAGCCTGTCTGGAGGGGCGGAATGGCGGGGAGATTTGGGAGTAAGATAAGGACCCTTTGTCTTGTGTATAAAAGGAGTGTTTTGTTTCTAATAAATCAGTTCTTCTATTTCACGTGAATGCTAGTATGTCTAGTTATTTGGGTGGGAATTGCTATAATCCCTTTCTGTGCTACATAGCGGCCCTGTTGTCAGGTATAGGAAGGACCCTCTGGCAGAGCAAGCCTTGTGGCAGAGCTATGCAGCAGAGCTCCCACTCTATTAGGGTTGGAAGGCGTGTTGGGGCAGATGATGTCACAGCAAAAAGTGACAAGTCAAGTCATGTGGAGGATGCCAATGCAAGCTGCTGCACTGTCCCAAACATAGTTTCACACAATGTAATGAGCACGTGGGGGAGGGAAATGTAGAGGCTGGAGCAGCTGCTGCGCCGCCCGTCTCAGTAGAGCTTAATGCTGTAAGTGAGCATGCAGCTGCCAATGTGCTGCCCACCCTAAGCAGAGTTGAAGGGACAACTGTAGTGGGAGTGACAATTATTTATGATGATGGTTTATAGTGTAATCAATATTATCAGAATTATTTTATAAAATCAGGAACCATCATCATTAATAATGATGTGATCAAGGCACAAACCGGAATATTAATCAGTGCCGAAAATGATTCTCTGGACATTGGGACAAGACATTAAAATCCAGGACTGTCCTGGTAGAACTGGCACAGTATTGCAAAGAAACCATGGTCCTTGAACTTGGACACATCTCATTGTAAACTTTTTGCCTAGTGTACAATGTAAGATGATAAGAGGAAAAAAATAAAAATATTATTGGGACATAAGAAATGGCAAATAGAAGCAAAGAAAGTAGGATAACAAATTAAAATTACACAAGCAATATAAATTGAAATTAAAAAAATGTTTCTGAAAAATTTGTAAAACGGACATAAAAGGTCTATGAAACTAATCAAAGGCACAAAGAAGTTAAGTTAAGGCACATCGTTAGTTTATTTTCTACTAAAGCCTAACTGGCTTAAATGTACACTTGCTACTTCAGCTTAGTGAATATTAAGGGGGAAGTACTAATTTATTAATATCATCTATCTATCTATCTATCTATCTATCTATCTATCTATCATCCTACTGAGGTATGCAGACTTGAAAGCATTTAAAGTATTCTTTCCTTGTTTAGCTTTTTTGTATAGCATAATACTTTAAGGAACACTAAACCAAAAAAATTTCATGATTCGAATAGAGCATGCAAAATTTGTGCAACGTTCTAATTAACTCCTATTTTCAATTGCCTTCGTTCTCTTGGTATCTTATTTGAAAAGCAGGACTAAAGCGTTAGGAGCTGGGCCATTTATTAGTTTCAGCACCTAGGTATAGCTTGCTGATTGGTGGCTAAATGTAGCCCGCAATCAGCAAGGTCTATCCAGGGTGCTTACCAAAAGATGGGCCAGCCTCCCTAAGCTTTTATTCCTTACTTTTAAAACAAAGATACCAAGAGAACGGGGGAAAAAATGATAATAGGAGTAAAATTCAGAAAGTTACTCTAAAATTGAAAGCTTTATCCGAATCATAAAAGGAAAAAATTGGGGGTTTCATATCCCATTTAAATGTTCACTATTCAGACAGAGCATGCGATGTATTACAACATTTTCCAACTTTTATTTAAAAAAATCTTTGTTCTATTGGTGTCCTTTGTTGAATAGTAAACCTAGATACGCTGATAGAATCTTAGGAAGAGAGTGTATGTGCAGTTTATGGCAGCAGTTTGCCAATATCTATAACATCACTCTAAACAATGTTAGACACCACTGCTGTCAGATAGCAAAAACAATTGCACACTTGTGAGCTTACCTCTTTAACAAAGGATTTAAAGAGAAACTAAGCACGATTGATAATAGAAGTAATTTCCAAAATTGCTTAAAATTCCATACTCTATCTAATCGTTTTAAAGGGACATGAAACCCTCTTTTTTTTTCCATAATTTCAGATAACGAATACAATTTTAAAAAAGTTTCCAATTTACTTATATTCCCAAATTTGCTTTGCTCTCTTGTTAAACTTTGTTGAAGAAATATCTAGATAGGTCGCATGAACAGGGCATGGAGCACATAGTGCTGCCATTAGTGTTATTGCTAATGTATAAAATAGTTGCTAAACAGCTGCCATATAGTATTGTAGACACGTGCACACTCTTGAGTTTACCTTCCTGCTTTTCAACAAAGGATAAAAAAGAAAACAAAGAAAATTAAATAATAGAAGTAAATTAGGAAGATGTTTAAAATTATTGCTCTATCTGAATCATGAAAAAAAAACTTTGGGTTTTTTATGTCCTTTTAAACCCCCTTAATGACCGCAGCCACTTTTCCATTTTCTGTCCGTTTGGGACCAAGGCTATTTTTACATTTTTGAGGTGTTTGTGTTTAGCTGTAATTTTCCTCTTACTCATTTACTGTACCCACACATATTATATACCGTTTTTATCGCCATTAAATGGACTTTCTAAAGATACCATTATTTTCATCATATCTTATAATTTACTATAAAAAAAATTATTAAAATATGAGGAAAAAATGGAAAAAAAACACACTTTTTCTAACTTTGACCCCCCAAAATCTGTTACACATCTACAAACCACCAAAAACACCCATGCTAAATAGTTTCTAAATTTTGTCCTGAGTTTAGAAATACCCAATGTTTACATGTTCTTTGCTTTTTTTGCAAGTTATAGGGCCATAAATACAAGTAGCACTTTGCTATTTCAAAACCACTTTTTTTCAAAATTAGCGCTAGTTACATTGGAACACTAATATCTTTCTGGAATCCCTGAATATCCATTGACATGTATATATTTTTTTTTTAGAAGACATCCCAAAGTATTGATCTAGGCCCATTTTGGTATATTTCATGCCACCATTTCACGCCAAATGCGATCAAATAAAGAAAATTGTTCACTTTTTCACAATTTTTTTCACAAACTTTAGGTTTCTTCACTGAAATTATTTACAAACAACTTATGTAATTATAGCATAAATGGTTGTAAATGCTTCTCTGGGATACCCTTTGTTCAGAAATAGCAGACATATATGGCTTTGGCTTTGCTTTTTGGTAATTAGAAGGCTGCTAAATGCCACTGCGCACAATACGTGTATTATGCCAGCAGTGAAGGGGTTAATTAGGGAGCATGTAGGGAGCTTCTAGGGTTAATTTTAGCTTTAGTGTAGTGTAGTAGACAACCCCAGTATTGATCTAGGCCCATTTTGGTATATTTCATGCCACCATTTCACCGCCAAATGCGATCAAATTAAAAAAAAACGTTAATTTTTTTCACAATTTTAGGTTTCTCACTGAAAATTATTTACAAACAGCTTGTGCAATTATGGCACAAATGGTTGTAAATGCTTCTCTGGGATGTCCTTTGTTCAGAAATAGCAGACATATATGACTTTGGCGTTGCTTTTTGGTAATTAGAAAGTCGCTAAATGCTGCTGCGCATCACACGTGTATTATGGCTAGCAGGTGAAGGGGTTAATTAGGTAGTTTGTAGGGAGCTTGCAGGGTTTAATTTTAGCTTTAGTGTAGATATCAGCCTCCCACCTGACACATCCCACCCCCTGATCCCTCCCAAACAGCTCCCCTTCCCTCCCCCACCCCACAATTGTCCCCGCCATCTTAAGTACTGGCAGAAAGTCTGCCAGTACTAAAATAAAAGTTTTTTTTTGTTTTTTTCTAAAAGAAAAAAAAAAGCATATTTACATATGCTGTGTTTAGGATCCCCCCTTAGCCCCCCACCGCCCTGATCCCCCCAAAACAGCTCTCTAAGCCTCCCCCCTCTGCCTTATTGGGGGCCATCTTTGGGTACTGGCAGCTGTCTGCCAGTACCCAGTTTGCACACAAACAAATGTTTATTTTTTTATTTTTTTTTTATTTTTTTTGCAGGGCACCCCACGGTCCCCCACGGACCAACCCCCACCACCTAAATGACTCCTAAGGTTTTTGTTTTACATTCTATAGTCCCACTTTTATTTTGTTTTGGGGTGACACATTTTTCTGTAGTGTAGCGGTTCCCACCCGCTCCCCTCCAGTGCACGCGCCCGCCCCCGCCCCCTCGTGCACGTGCGCGCGCCCCGGCGCGCGCCCCGGACTCCCCCGCCCACGATCCCGCCCCCCTCCACATGACCAGGGCCATCGATGCCGCCACCCACCTCCCACACCCCGGCTCCACCCACCAACGATACCGGCCATCCGAGTCGGTGCAGAGAGGGCCACAGAGTGGCTCTCTCTGCATCGGATGGCCGTAGAAGGTTATTGCAGGATGCCTCCATATCGAGGCATCACTGCAATAACCGGAAAGCAGCTGGAAGCGAGCAGGATCGCTTCCAGCTGCTTTCCACACCGAGGACGTGCAGGGTACGTCCTCAGGCGTTAACTGCCTTTTTTCTGAGGACGTACCCCTGCACGTCCTCAGTCATTAAGGGGTTAAGGACACTAAACGCAATTTTTTCTTTAATTATTCAGATAGAGCATCGCAATTTAAGCAAACTTTCTAATTTACTCCTATAAATCAATTTTTTCTTCATTCTCTGCTATCTTTATTTAAAAGCAGGAATGTGATGCATAGGAGCCGGCCCTCATTTTTTGGTTGAGAACTCAACTAAGCAAGCACTATCCATGGTGCTGAACCTAAAATGGCTGGCTGCTAAGATTACATTCATGATTTTCAAATAAAGATAGCTAGAGCAAGGAAGAAGAAAATTGATAATAGGAGTAAATGAGAAAGTTGCTTAAAATTGCATGCTCTATCTGAATCATGAAATAAATAAATTGGGTTCAGTGTCCCTTTTAAGTTTAATGTCAACTTCACTTTTTATTAGTAATTCATGCATCTGAAAAGAGCAGTAGATTTTTTTTTTCTAATTGAAGTGTGTTCTACTGAATACTGTTTACCCATAGTAATGTATGTATAAACATTGGCCAAATAGTTCTAGATTCCAATTTTGCTCATCATCTTTTCAGCTGGGATTTTCTAGTCTGTTTTCAAGTTCTGAGCCAGTCACAATTAATATGTTAATCACCAGTTTAATCAATTTTATGATTTGGACCAGAAACACAAGTTAGATATTTAACACTTAAACTGCTTTTCAACCTGTATTCTAAACTAAAGGAAAAAACCTGTTAAACAGTAAAATAATGTTAAACATAGTGATATATTCAAAACAAAGATTAGCCTTAGAATAATACGTAGATGCATTTTTACAATTATATTATCAGTAGCTATGGCTTCAACTATCACCTCATGCAGATGATATTTAGATCTACCTACCCACCCCTGGACTCTCTCCATCTGTCAGTTCTCACATCAGTGACTCTTTATCTGGCATTTCTTCCTGGATGGTCTCTCACCACTTAAAAATCAACATGTCCAAGACTGAGCTCCTTCTAACCCCCCCCCACCCCCCCCCTCTAATTTTACTCCAGTTTCTAACATTTCATCACTGTTGGCCACACCCCTATCTCCCCATAACCCCAAGTCCGCTGCCTAGGAGTTACACTTGACTCTAATCTGTCCTTCATACCCCACATCCAATTGCACTCTTCATCCTGTCGCAACAAGCTATGCAATATCTTCAAAATTTGTCCGTTTCTTAGTGCTGAAACTATTAAACAGCTAATCCATTCCCTAGTAATTTCCCGACTTGACTACTGTAATAGCCTACTAACTGGCCTTCCTCTCTCCTGCCTCTCCCCCCTTCAATTCATCCTAAATGCCTCTGCTAGACTAATCCACCTCTCCTGATGCGCTGTATCTGCTGCACCTCTATGCGAGACCCTTCACTGGCTCTCCATCCAAAGCAGAATTAAATTCAAAATTCTCACCCTGACCTACAAAGCCCTTACAACTCAGCCCCCCCTACCTGTTCTCACTCATTAGCAAATATACTCCAGCCCCGCCCCCTAAGATCAAACAATGTCTACTCCTTGCATCTTCTACCATCCCCTCCTCCCATGCTAGACTACAGGACTTCTCTCATGCGGCACCAACCCTCTGCAACACACTTCCTCGAGCTCTCATACTTACCCCTAACCTCTCTCATTTAAATTCTCCCCTAAAGGACCTTTTTGTTCAGGAAGCCTATTACCAAATCAATAACAAATTAATTCCACTTGCCTAATAGTTGCCCTCTTCTAACTCCACACTAACATCATTCTCACCTTTCTAGTCCCACCTCTTTTTTCTCACCCTCCTACCCCATCTAGATTGTAAGATACCATGGGAACAGGGCCCTCAATACCCCCTCTGTATTCATTTGTTTTAATTTTATTCCGGTGTCCTTATATTGTGTTTGTACTGTACTTTTTATCTTTATACCCATGGACAGCGCTGCGGAATCTGTTGGTGCTTTATAAATGAATAATAATATTAGTGGTTTAAATATTGAAAATATAAGTGTAAAGGTTTAGTTTCTATAAAGAAATAGACACCGCCATGTCTGAACTAGTTTTCTATTTATCTCTGTGCAACCCAAATCTGTGTTCCTGTGTATGTCTACCTAGTTATCCTTTTCAGCAAATGATACCAAGAGAACTAAGCATGTTAAATAATAGAGGTAAATTGAAAAGTTGTTTTAAAATTGCCCATGCTCTATCTGAATATGGAAATAAAACAATTGGGGTTTCATATCCTTTTAACCCCTTTGCTACAAGGAATTTCAGAGAAAAACTCAAAAAAATACACTCAATTTAAACATAATAGAGCCTGTGGCTTCTAGTTATCAAGCTCAGTAAGGAGCTTGACGGCCCGTGTTTCTGGCGAGTCTTCAGACTCCCCAGAAAAGCAGTTATGAAGCAGAGGTCACAAAGACCCCTGCTCCATAACCTGTCCGCCTGCTCTGAGCAGGTGGACAGACATCGCCGGAAATCAACCTGATCGAGTACGATTCTGGGATGATAGACACCCCCTGCTGGCGGCTATTGGCCGCGAGTCTGCAGGGGGCGGCGTTGCACCAGCAGCTCTTGTGAGCTGCTGGTGCAATGATGAATACGGCGAGCGTATTGCTCGCCGTATTCAGCGAGGTCTGTCGGACCTGATCCGCACTGTCGGATCAGGTCCGACAGACCTTGATAACTTTGGGCCTGTGTGTGCTATAGGAATTCGTTTAATTCTCTCTTTAACTTTTGTTAAAAGAGCAGCAATGGTCCACTGAGAGCTAACTGAAAACATTAGGTGAGCCAATAAACAAGAGGCGCATGTGTGCAGCCACCAATCAGCAGCCAGCTCCCTAATTTGAGTTTTCAAATTAATTATATTGGGTTAGAATTTCAAAAATATGCAAAAAAATAATACAAATAAATAAAATCTGATGCTCTTCTAATTGACATTTAGATTAACTGGAAAAGGGACCAGGTTAAAAGAGACACTCATAAAAGAACACATGATCTGATGGATTTAAATATTTAAAGGGACACTGAACCCAAAAAAATTTCTTTCGTGATTCAGATAGAGCATGCAATTTTAAACAACTTTCTAATTACTCCTATTATCAATTTTTCTTCATTCTCTTGCTATCTTTATTTGAAAAAGAAGGAAATCTAAACTTGTTTTTTTGTTCAGTACTCTGGACAGCACTTTTTTTATTGGTGGATGAATGTATTCCCACCAATCCAGCAAGGGACAACCCAGGTTGTTCACCAAAAATGGGCCGGCATCTAAACTTACATTCTTGCATTTAAAATAAAGATACCAAGAGAATGAAGAAAAATTGATTATAGGAGTAAATTAGAATGTTGCTTAAAATGTCATGCTCTATCTGAATCACGAAAGAAAAAAAATTTGGGTTCAGTGTCCCTTTAATTTTGCACTGGAATATCCCTTTATAAAGTAATGAATTTAAATTTTGGTTTAAAAATATTGAAAATGAATTTTAGATTAATCAGACCATAGATTTTTAAAAGTACTAATTTAATAAATATAAAGAAACTGAAATGTAAAAATGATTTATCCTGATCTTAAGAGGGACATATTTTATTCCCCAAGGATTATATTGATATATTTCTGCATGTTACTTTGACAAACGAGCAGTCCTGAAGATTTTACCTTTCTCATTCTATTTAGATTGAAATATTTTTTTATTGAACAATTGGTACAATACACATTCTATATCAATAGCAGATACCATAAATAAATCACAACTGTAAAGCCCCTATTACACATTTCTCATCATTGTGCTGCATCTTTTAAGTCAATATTTTCTTTAGCCAGTCTTCACTGTGTATTACAAATTGAAGCTCCAGTAGAAACATGAGTCCAATTGTTACAATTTTTTAAAAATCTAACAATATTTAACAATAAATCTAAATACTCTATATAGCCATAATGCCAGCTCGCTTCATCCTTTAATTTGTTGTATTATCAATAAACAGTGCTTACGAAATCTCCACATCTTAAACATCCACAGAGCCCACTGAGTACTCTCATTTGCAATATCTACCGCTGCTCTTAATCTACTGTTTCTTTCACCCTAGCTTGGTAGCTTATCCTATAAGTGTTTTTCATTGAGGATCCAATAAAACCAAACTCTATTGAAAGATTCCACCTCGTCTTGTATGTATGCTGCAGTCTCGCATAAACTAAACATACTTCTAATTCTCCCCAGCACTTCCATTCTCTCCGGGATTCCCACCTTCCAGTATTTTGCTATCGATATACGAGTCACTGTACATAAAATTCTAATGAGTTTGTTTATAGGTGCATTGAATCTTGGATCCTCACCATTCAACAAGGCCTGCATGGGTGTCAATGTAACCTGTTCCTCTAATATAGTGGTTATAATCTTAGAAAGATCTTGCCATACTTTACGCACCCCCGGGCACTCCCACCACATATGAAAATATGTACCTAGCTGTGTGCACCCTCTATAGCATTGCCTGGAACCTCCTCTCACCATGTGTGCTGTCTTCAAAGGGGTGAAATACCATCGAAATGTAGTCTTAATGTTGTTTTCCCTCAAATCAGCTCCTAACAAGCCCTTACTGGAGTTTAGGAAAATCTGGTTCCAAGTCTTTAGGTCAAATGTTACCTCTAAGTCCGTTTCCCAATGCAGGGCAGTCTGTGACTTTGAAATTATGTGTGTTTCCTGTATGAATAAATATAGGTGGGACACCGCACTTTTCTGTCTGTTTGCTGCACTACACAATTTTTCAAAATATTTTTGGCCTTGGCCTCCCTGTCCATCCCTGTTGTATAGTGTGATAGCTGAGGCTATCTGTAGATATACAAACCATTGCAAAGGCAGAGGTCTAAGTTTATCCTGTAATTGGTTGTAAGTCAAAATCTTCCCATTGATTAAGAAGTCTGCTATACGGTAAAGGTCCTTGTGTGCCCACTTGTCTATCAGTTTATGCAGTTCTCCTGAGATTATACATTTCAATGGTCTTATGGAAGAGTTAGGTGGCAATAGTGTTCCATTCCTATTGGTTACTGCTAGCTGCCTGATAGCTATTTTAGTGATCGGGTTTTGAAAACTTCCGAGTCTCCCTCTAGATTCTTTACCCCATAATATTTCATCTGGGCCATCATAACCCCCAATAAGGGCCTCTAACTGGGGCCATACTACATCCTCCTGTTTTCTCCCCAAAAGAGAATTTTGGGCTAATCTAGCTGCTGTGTAATAATCTATCAAGTTGGGAAGTCCCACCCCTCCCAACTGGCGGTGTCTGGTGAGAATATCCCGAGAAATCCTTGCGTGTCTAGATCCCCTAAGGAATTTATGTAAGTCTGTCTGTAGGGTCTTCAAGTCAGATTTATCTATCTTAACAGGTAAGGAGCGAAATAAGTATAGGATTCTTGGGAGAATGTTCATCTTAATTGACGAGAGTCTCCCATACCATGAAAAGTTATGTTTCTTCCACTTTTGCAGATCAGATCTGATTGATTTAAACATAGGAGTATAATTAGCTCCTAATAGTTGGCTAGATTGTGCTGTTAGTTTGATCCCTAAATACTTTATGTCATCTTTCACCCATTTGAAGTCAAAGTTTGTTTCTATGAGTTTGATAGTGTGTTTTGGTAGACCTATTGAGAGCGCCTCACATTTGTCTAAGTTTACTTTATATCCTGAAATGGAGGAGAACTGTTGTAAAGTTTTATAAATGTTGGGAAGCGAAATGAGTGGCTTGGTAACTGTTAATAACACATCATCTGCGAACAGAGTGATCTTATGTTGAAATTGTTGTATTTGCATGCCTGAGATGTCTGGGGAATTTCTTATATTTGCAGCTAGTGGTTCGATACATATCGCAAAGAGAAGGGGCGACAGGGGACAACCCTGCCTGGTGCCATTAAGAATGTTGAAAGTCTTGGACTGATGTCCTATAGCTCTGATGTATGCTGTGGGTGTTGAATATAAACCTCTCAGTGCTGTCATAAATGATCCAGTGAACCCCATCCTTGTCAAAACTGTATCCATGTACGCCCAATCCACCCTATCGAACGCCTTCTCCGCATCCAAGGACAGGACCAGAGAAGGCGTTCGCTCATGGTACAGATAATCCATAACCGTAATCATTCGTCTAATATTGTCTGGGGCCTCCCGGTTTTTTATGAACCCTACCTGGTCTGGGTGCACAATAGAGGGTAGAATATGTTTTAAGCGATTAGCCAGGATTTTAGTGACAATTTCATATCTTGGTTTATTAGAGATATGGGTCTGTAGCTTGAACAAAGTGCGGCGTTTCTACCCTTTTTTGGTATTACAATAATTTTGGCTTGTAAAAGGTCAGTAGATATGGGTTGGCCGTCTAGAATATGGTTGGCAAATTTAACTATATGTGGGATCAGGGTCTGTCTGAAGAGTCTATAATATTCCCCTGGGAATCCATCAGGACCCAGGGCCTTGCCTGGTTTGAGCTCTTTTATTGCTGTCACCACTTCAGCTTGTGTGATTTTTGTATTTAATTTGTCTTGTTTCTGGGTTCATTGTGGTCAAGTGTGGGAGGTTAGCCAAGTCCAAGAACTCCTTAAGCATATTTTGTGTTTGTGCGTTATGTTGGACTTTTTCCCCATCATATAGATTTCTATAGTATTCTGCAAATATATCCACAATTTCCTGTGGGTGAGATGTAATGCTCCCTGATTCTTTCTGAATTTTCGGAATAGATACTGATTGATATTCATCTCTAATTTTTTTGGCTAAATATTTGTCAGGCTTATTTGCGTATATGAAATAGTTGGCCTTAAGCCTTTGGGCTGCCCTAATAGAGTTATTATTCAATAAAGTAAGCAAATCTGATTTTTTCCGTTGTAGAGTCTGTAAAATGAGTCGTGAGTTAGTCCGTTTGTGTTCCTTTTCTAAAGAGTCAATGTCCCGTTGTAACCCCAGGTATCTATTGTCAGTTTCTTTCTTGTGAATAGCTTTCTCTTTGATCAGCAAACCTCGAAGCACCGATTGTGCGCTGCCCATACCGAGATCGGGGTTCACCGTGGAATCAGTGTTGATTCTCCAGTAGTCACTCATTGCTTTTAAAAGTTTGTCTTTAGTGTTGGGATATTTCAGACAGGTCGGGTCAAATGTCCATGTTCTAGTCCTGCCTGGGTCAATAATGGAACCGAAAAATAGTTGTGTGATGGAATGGTCCGACCAGACACATGTGTGTATATTAGCCTTGCGTATTGTAGGCTGCATTATTTGGCTAGTAAAGATATAATCAATTTTCGTGTAGCATTTGTGTGCTGAGGAGTAGTATGTAGTATCTGTTGTGTCCCCGTATAATGTAACCCAGCTATCTTGTAGCCCATGTGGTGAGAGTAAGTCGTCAATTTTTGCAGCTATTACTTTTTGTCTTGATTTTTTCTTTGATATATTTTCTGTCGTGGACTTCCTCAGCGCTGCCAGATCAATATTGAAGTCTCCTGCTAATACTATTCTCGATCTAGACCAGTTGGTCAATAAATCGGAGATGTGTCTAAAAAATGGTTCCTGCTGTTCGTTTGGGGCATAAATATTACATAGGATTATTTCTGTGCCCTGTATGTTGCCCCTTACTAAAATATATCGGCCTCCTTTGTCTTTCATTGTTTCCCTGTGCTCAAAATTTAAAGATGAGTGAATCAAAATAGATACCCCTTTCGTCTTAGTATCAGAAGTAGCATGGAAGTGTTGTGTGTATTCTTTGGACCAGTACCTAGGAATCTGTGTGTTTAGAAAGTGTGTCTCCTGTAAAAACAGAAATCGGCTTTAAGCCCTTTTGTACTGTGTCAGTGCAGTCTTCCTCTTTATGTCTGAATTGAGGCCTCTCACATTATGAGTTATCAAATTAACTCCAGGGAAGTCTCGTGATGTAGTCATGATAATGTATCACCCCAATCATACAACCAGCCCTGACTCAAAAGCTCTCCCTCTTTACCTGATTGACTGTAGTGTATCATTAATTTTTACCAACCTGTAAGACCTCAACGACAAGCTCCTGTTTTCCAACTCTAGGTGAAACTCTGGGTGTGGCTATTACCTTGTATGAAGCGGAACTGGCATAGTTCAAAACATTTAAAGAGCATAAATAACTTTGGTTTTCCCTGTAGAACGTAACAGAAAAAACAACATAAAATACATAACATGAAATATATATTTGGGAGAAACATAATTTATAGGAAATGATACTAGGTTTCTCATAACATTATCTCTATTCTCTATAGGTGGTATGATATATCAGATAAGAATTAGCCCATACTTATAACCTTTATATTGATAGTCTCAAAACCCTTGGCCATCAAAGAATAGTAATGTCACATGTATCCTCCACGACACTGCGAGACAATGTCTAGAAGGGAGTCTTACCAGTCTCTCATATTCGTTATATCTTGAGGTAAGCATAGTTCTAGGGTGAGATCAGGGTTTAAATCTTTTGTTATTTACTTTTGTCCAAGTGGATTTCTTGTTTGTTTGCTTTGGTGCTTGTGTCCCTGTGTTCTCCTCGGGGTCAGGTTCAGATGGTATGTCCGGTATTTCTATACCAAAGCTTCTGCAAACCTCCGGTATCTCTTGGGTAGTCCTAATCGTGGTTACCTTGCCGTCTTTAAGTATATTAAGGGCAAAAGGAAAGCCCCAGCGGTAGGGAATTTGATGTTTTCTAAGCAGTGATGTTAACGGCCTTAATCTCCCCCGTCTTTGAAGTGTCCTCACACACAGGTCTTGAAAAAACTGTACAACATTCCCTTGGTATTTGAACGTAGGGTTTTTGCGGGATGCATTTAAGATTTTTTCTTTATCAGTGAATTTGAGGAATTTAATGATCACATCTCTTGGTGGCATATCTTTTTGTGGTCTGGCCCGGAGCGCTCTGTGGGCTCTCTCAATTTGATAGTCCGTATCATCTGTAGCCGTTGTGATAGCCTTAAAAAGACCCTGTAGATAGGAGAGAAGGTCTGGTGTAGTGATGGATTCTGGTACGCCCTTTATGCGCAGGTTTGATCTCCTATTGCGATTTTCTACATCTTCCATCTTGTCCTGAAGATCAGCTATTTGTTGTTGCTGGAAGGCGACCGTTTGTGACATAACACAGACATTCTCCTCTAAATCTCCTCTGCCATTCTCCAAGGCATCTACCCTATTTCCAATTTCTAGTATATCGTTTTTAATTTCTGATAAGCTGCTGGTTACTGTGGCGTGGAGACCATCAATTTTGTCCCACAGTTTCTCAAAATTGGTTGCAATGTCTTGCTTGGAGACTAGTAGGGTTAAATTAGCCTTAGTTGCGGGCGTCTGAGCATCTAGAGATTTACAGTGCTCAGATTCCAAATCAGAGTCCCCCTCTGTCTCCATACTTGTAGTTTCTATTTGTTTGCAGGGTATATTGGATCTCAGGAATGTATCCATGGAGGCCATTCTACCGCTTTTCTCAGGTTTCTGAGCTCTTCTGGAAGACATTTTAAGTTTAATAGTGGTTGTTATCTATCCTGGTCTCTGCGCAATCCTGTGAGCAGCAACAGTGTGCAAAAAGTGCCTCGCGGTGTATCTCAGCAATCTTCAGTGTGAGTATCGTCTTTGTTGGGTGGGAGATGGGATGATTGCTCAGAGGGCATGTGAGGCCTAAGCTGGATGTGTGTTTCTAGAGTTCTGTGGGTTCACAGTGTTATCAGCTTTGTAAGAGGTATTTGTTATTTTAAGTACATAGTCCCTTAGAGGCTCACTCAAATTAGCCACAATCAGTATAGTTACTGCTCAGGGTATCAATCGGTCATAGATTCAAAATATTAGGGCGAGACCTATATTGTATATTCACCTCCATAGCCGCCATGTGCGTTTATAAATCTAGCGCGTCTTGCTTGTTTAGCTTAGCAGCCATTGTAGCTCTTTGTTATTCCTCCATTTCCCCACCACTGAGTAACCTTCACCAGTGCCACACAGTGCCCATTCTGTCACATTTGCCTCAATAATGCTCACCCTGCAGCACTCAACAGCTACTAGTCCATTTGTACTCCTCTCCGAAGCTGCGTGGCGCAACCAAGATGGCGTCCGCTGTATTTGCTTCCAGCTCCTGTCAGGTTCCAAAGTTGCTGCTCAAAGATGCGGTAGTCGGAGCTTTCAGAAAAAAAACATCCAGGACATTTCTCTGTCGCCTACTCTGTACTTTGCTTGCCTTTTGTCATTCCCCCTTAGGGCTTTAACCACCTTTTTAGTGTATCATACTCCAGAGCTCCGGTCTCACACAACCATTGCTGTGTGCTGCTAGGCTCCGCCCCCCTCTTCTCATTCTATTTAAAGGGACACTGAACGCAATTTTTTTCTTTCATGATTCAGATAGAGCATGCAATTTTAAACCACTTTCTAATTTATTCCAATTATCAATTTTTCTTCGTTCTCTTGCTATCTTTATTTTAAAAAGAAAATATCTAAGCTTTTTTTTAAATTCAGAACTATGGACAGTACTTTTTTATTGGTGTATGAATTTATCCACCAATCAGCAAGGACAACCCAGGTTGATCACCAAAAATGTCTAAACTTACTTTCTTGCATTTCAAATAAAGATACAAAAAGAATGAAGAAAATTTGATAATAGGAGTAAATTAGAAAGTTGCTTAAAATGTCATACTCTATCTGAATCACGAAAGAAAAAATTTGGGTACAGTGTCCCTTTAAGGATTATTATACCCAGGTGATTATTCAATAGGATTAATATTGTTTCATAAATATTTGATACTATCTAGTTTGATTTTGAGTGATATCATTTCCATTTTTAACCTTACAATAATATTTACTGTTTTCATCTGTTTGGTTGGAAGTTGGATCATTTCTTATTACACATAAATACAGTACAAATTTATATATAACAAAAAAAAAATCAGAGCTACAGCATTTGGCTTTAAAATTGCTTAAAATTGTGCAGCAAAATTATTTTTATTATTTATGAAAATGTCAGACCCATTGAAAATCAACCATCATTCACAAGCCAAGAAAAATGCTTAATCATCTTTTCAGTCTATTTAATGTTTGTCTAATTTCAAATATTTTTTTTACCTGTGCATTAACATGATTGCCTGTTTTCCAAATGTATCAGTTCCTAAAGAAATATATTCAGTACTGAAATGACAGTCGTGTGCTCCATAAGGAATAACAGGAGACACACGTATATATCTATTTAGAATTTAGAGGGTTAGAGAAAAATATGTGTGCAACTGTTGTTTTGCAGCAGTTGCTATGCTAAGCAGTATGACTGCTATAATGAAAAATCTAAGACTAAAGAGGCATTAAAGGGACAGTCAAGTCAAAATTAAACTTTCATGATTCAGATAGAAAATGCAATTTTAAACAACTTTCCCATTAACAAAATGTGTATAGTCTATTTATATTTACACTTTTTGTGTCACCACTCCTACTGAGCATGTGCAAGAATTTACAGAATATAAGTGTATGCATTTGTGATTGGCTGATGGCTGCCACGTGATATTAGAGGAGTAGAAATAGAGATAACTTTTAAAAGATAAATTTGTAAAAAAAAAAATAATCAACTGCTCATTTGAAGTTTAGACTAAGGGGCCGATTTATCATGGCCTGAATGCTGCTATATGCAGCTGTTTCTGCGCGAGCCTTCGGCCCTCTATTTATCAAAGTCTGGCGGACCTGATCCGACAGTGCGGATCAGGTCGCCAGACCCTCGCTAACTACGGAGAGCAATACGCTCTCCGTAGTCAGCATTGCACCAGCCAGCTCACAAGAGCTGCTGGTGCAACGCCGCCCCCTGCAGACTCGCGGCCAATGGGCCGCCAGCAGGGGGTGTCAATCAACCCAATCGTACTCGATTGGGTTGAATTGCGCCGATGTCTGTCCGCCTGCCCAGAGCAGGCGGACAGGTTATGGAGCAGTGGTCTTTAGACCGCTGCTTCATAACTGCTGTTTCTGGCGAGTCTGAAGACTCGCCAGAAACACGGGGACTCAAGCTCTATCTGGAGCTTGATAGATAGGCCCAAGTATGCTCGCCGGAAACATAAGTTAAAAAGCAGTGGTCTTAAGACCACTGCTCCTTAAGTTGTCCACCTTTGATTGCATACGATCCAGTTTATTGGCACCCCCTTATTTATAACTGTCCCTAATTGGCCACAGCAGAGAAAGTAACCTAAATTACAACATGGCAGCCCCCATTGTTTTATAGACACTAAGGGTTAGATTACAAGTGGAGTGCTAATTTATTGTATGCCCGCAAAACAGCCAAATTTGCCCATTTGCAAGGCATGCGATAAATAACCAGCTATGTATTCTATGCTTCCCTTCTCACCATTCACTTATTCCACTGCTCGCATTGTCACTTCCTTTGTATGTTTCTTTTAAAATCTTCCATTTTCTACTTCAGAATTCATTTTGAGTTGGTTTATTTCTACCAAATCTTATCATCTTAAAAATATTATACTCAAGCAATTTTTTTTTGTTCATCTGTGAATCATTTTAATGTGTTGAAAATTTAGATTTACTGAAAACAAGGTAGAAGCTGTTTAAATTAATACAGTAGTAAAAAAGGTCAATCAAATTCAAGTTCAATCCGATTGGCTGAACCAATCAGCCAATCAGATTGAACTTGAATCTGATTGGCTAATTCAATCAGCCAATCAGATTTTTCTACCTTAATTCCGATTGGCTGATTAGAATCCTATCAGCCAATCGGAATTCGACGGACGCCATCTTGGATGACGTCATTTAAAGGAACCTCATTCGTCGGGAAGTCGTCGTGCCGGAAGGATGCTCCGCGGCGGAGGAGCGAAGGAAGAAGATTGAAGATGCTGATTTGCTTGAAGACATCGCCAATGGAAGAAGACTCTCTGCCGCTTGCTGGAACACATCGCCCGGATGGAAGAAGACTTCACTGCCGCTTGCTGGAACACATCGCCCGGATCGGATGAGGAGTTTGGCCCGGTGTGGTGAAGACAAGGTAGGGAGATCTTCAGGGGGGTAGTGTTAGGTTTATTTAAGGGGGGTTTGGGTTAGATTAGGGTATGTGGGGGTGGGGGTTGTAATGTTGGGGGGGTGGTATTGTGTTTTTTTTTTTGCAGGCAAAAGAGCAGTTTTCTTTGGGGCATGCCCCCACAAAAGGCCCTTTTAAGGGCTGGTAAGGTAAAAGAGCTTTGAACTTTTTTTTAATTTAGGAATAGGGTAGGGAATTTTTTTATTTTGGGGGGCTTTATTATTTTATTAGGGGGCTTAGAATAGGTGTAATTAACTTAAAAATCTTGTAATCTTTTTTTTATTTTTGTAATTTAGTGTTTGGTTTTTTTTGTAATTTAGTTTAGTTTATTTAATTGTATTTTTAGATAGATATTTGTAGTTTCTTTAATTTATTGATAGTGTAGGTGTATTTGTAACTTAGGTTAGGATTTATTTTACAGGTAATTGGGTAATTATTTTAACTAGGTAGCTATTAAATAGTTAATAACTATTTAATAGCTATTATACCTAGTTAAAATAATTAACAATTTACCTGTAAAATAAATATAAACCCTAACATAGCTATAATGTAATTATTAATTATATTGTAGCTATCTTAGGGTTTTTTTTTATAGGTAAGTATTTAGATTTAAATAGGAATATTTTAATTAATAATATTAATATTAGATTTATTTTAATAAGAGTTTAGTTAGGATGTTAGAGTTAGATAGGGTTATTATACTTAATATATATATAATATAATAACGATATTAACTATATTAACCCTAATATAATTAAGGTTAATATAGTTAATATATATAATAACTATATTAACTATATTAACCCTAATATAATTATTGTTAATATAGTTAATATAGCTGGCGGCGGTGTAGGGGGATTAGATTAGGGGTTAATACATTTATTATAGGTGGCCGCGGTGTAGGGGGGATGTAGATTGTAGGCAAAAGAGCAGTTTACTTTGTGACAAAGCCCCGCCAAAAGCCCTTTTAAGGGCTGGCAAAAGAGCTGTTACTTTGGGGCAATGCCACGCAAAAAGCCCTTTTCAGGGCTATTTGTAGGGTTAGACTTAGGTTTAGTGGTAGGGATAGTTTAGTATTTTAGGGGTTAAATAATTTAATATAGATGGCGGCGGGGTAGGGGGATTAGATTAGGGGTTAATAATTTTAAAATAGATAGCGGCGGGGTAGGGGCTCACTTTAGGGGGTAGGTAAGGTAGATGGCGGTGGTGTTAGGGGCTCACTTTAGGGGGTTATAGATTTAATATAGCTGGCGGCGGTTTAGGGGTTAATAACTTTATTAGGTAGCGTCGGGCTCCGGGAGCGGTGGTTTAGGGGTTAATACATATTTTATTGTTAGGCTAGTGAGGGGGGATAGCGGATAGAGGGTTAGACGTGTCGGGCTATGTTAGGGAGGCGTGTTAGACGTGTCGGGCTATGTTAGGGAGGCGTGTTAGACAGTGCGGGTAATTTAGACTTTAGTCAGGTTTTATAGGCGCCGGCAGTTTCTAATGTGCCGCAAGTCACTGGCGACGCCAGAAATTTGTACTTGCGCAGATTTCTGGACATCGCTGGTTTATCAGACTTACGGCACGTTAGCATCTGACAGCGACATATATGGGATAGCTCGAGTTGCAAGCTGAAACTGCGGGCGACGCAAACTACGATCTATATCGGATCGACCCCTAAGTATATTTCATGCACCTGTCTTCAATGATGGGGCAGCCATTTTGGAACCTAGGTTTCACCTCAAGGAGAGTTGCTGCACATGTGCAATCAGGTCAGGACTGAAATGCAGTGAAAACTAGATTTCAAAATGGTGGCACCCAAGACTAGAGAATGTGGGGAATAACTTAATACTATGCTTATAAAAATGTTTTTGTGTTTAAAAAGACATGAAACCCACATTTTTTTCTTTCATGATTCATATAGAGCATGTGATTTAAAAAAAAAAAAATACTTCTATCATGTGATTTGTTTTGTGATTTTGGTACCCTTTGTTGAAAAGGATACCTAGATAGCCTCAGAAGCTGATGACTGATGTTGGCACCTAGCTCCCAGCAGTAGTGCATTACTGCTTCTTCAACAAAGGATAAAAGAGAATGAAACAAAGTATACAATGTGAGTACAAAGAAAAGTTGTTTCAAATGGTATGATCTATCCGAATTGGGAAAGAAAAATGTTTGGTTTAATGTCCCTTTAAACAATAGTCTCATGTTTTTCCAAACACACCAAAGTGAGTCTCTGTATAGACAGCAGTAGATTGAGTGACACATTTAAGGTTTTTTTTTTTTTTCTCAGCACCTGGAGGATTTGTTTATTTAGACAGGAGATATATTTGTCCTTGGGTCATCTTTAATACTTTATTATGATAGGTGAACATCATTAAATAAACAAAAAAAACTGTGAGAGATTAGAGCATTCCAAAGCAGTTTATGGGATTTGCGATCCCCTTGCTTACCATATACCTAACAAATCCATGCTTGTTTTCTTACCTATCAGCCATGACTTGACTATTCAACAGAGGGCACAGCTGAAGGGACATACAACATCTTGGATTTACTATTGTGTAGTATTGTGTAGCATTGAAATAAATTAACATATCAGCTGAGTGTGAAATCTTATTCACCACAATTTGTTTGCGATGGCCAAATCCTACCACCCTTTGCCATAGTTAGAGGAGGCAATACAGACTTATCACTGATTGAAACACAGCTGACTTTTGCAGTATTTTATCTTATCACCTCTTCTGAGGCCAATTGGGGACAGAAATAAGGCTTCGGAAGTCTGGAGTGTGCACTTCCAGCTCTTATTAAAGGAAAACCCAAAGTTTTCAGAGTGAAATTATAAGAAAGGGGAGCAAAATAAATAAAGAATGTCTAAATAAAAAAATATTTAACTATACATGATAACACATTTTATATTAAATTATTAACACGTTACATGTCTCTTTAAGTTCATAATATAAATACAATTGGTTATTTGGAAGTAAAAATGGTCTTCAAGAGTTTGCAAGTCTCCATATAATGAGGGGATTTTACTAACACTGAAAAACCATACATTTTGATAGGCAGTTGCAATAGGTACGTGTTCTTTATTATGTTTAGCTTTTTCCAATTGGCACCTTTCATAATAGTTAAATGCACATGAAACCCAACATATTTATTTCATGATTAAGACAGAGCATGCAATTTTAAATAACTTTCTAATTTACTTCTATAGTCAATTGTTCTTGGTTGTCTTTTTCTTTTGATGAATAGCAGGTACATAAGCTTAGGAGCATGCATGTGTCTAGAGAGCTATATGATAGTAGATTTGCAAGAATGATATCCATTTTTAAGAGCACTAGATAACAGCACTATATCCTGCTATGCAGTACTCCAAAAACCTATCTAGGTATCCCTTCAACAAAGAATAACATGGGAAATAATCATATTTCATAATAAAGTCAGACATTTTTTTTTTTTTTTCCAAACAAGCTTTATTGAAAATATATAGTATTCATTACATAAATGCAAAGAGAGTCTCATATTCTGTAGAGAAAATATAACATGGTGCTTCTGAAGTCCGGAAATAGTTCAAACTAAATGTTAGACATTTTAACTGTTGAATACTTGAATACTTTTCAAAAATGAAACGCATCAGTTAGCAGGTGCTTCCATAACCTACTTGAATAAAATCATCCTTGCACTGGCACCCTGGCTCCGGTTTTCGTCTTTCTCTTCTTGTTTACTTTTTAAATACTTATATTGGGTTTTGACAATGTGGTAGAGTTCAGCATGGTTATGCACGCTATTGTTGCTTACAACAAGAAGAATTATTTAGCAAATAGCTGATAATATTCTTAAATTTGCATTTAACAACAATGATAATCTGCATGATAATATGTCTTCATATTTAAAGGGGCATAAAACCCCCCAAAAATATTTAATGTTTAAGATAAAACATAAAAATGTAAACAATTTTTCAATTTAATTCTATTATCACATTTTCTTTGTTTTCTTATTATCCTTTGTTAAAAAGCAGGAAGGTAAGTTCAGCAGCATGTACGTGTCTGCAGCACTATATGACAACAATGTTATACACTAGCAAGAGCATTATTTCCTGTCATGTAGTGATCCAGACATGTGCAAGCTACCTATCTAGATCTTCAACAAAGGATAACATGAGAGTGACACAAATTTGATAATAGAAGTAAATTGGAAACTTTTATTTAAAATGTTATTCTCTACCTGAATCATGGAAGAGAAAAATTGTGTTTTATGTCCGTTTAAGAAGAATTTTCCAGTGAATAATCAAATAAATATATAATTTTCTCACTAATTTCTCTGTCCCCCAGAACAAAGGGCCTTTACTAACCAGTCACAGACTAACACACATATATAGGATTTGAGCATTAATTTTAATTTGCACGTACAGTTACAAAGATTGTAGTAGCTATGCCCTTTTTACTTCCAGCACAAATTCAGCTTAGTTATTTAATGCTAAATTTTTAAAAATGTATTTAAACAAAATAGACATATATTCATTTTAAATCACCTTCTTACAGCTAAATATAACTGTATATTTGACCACTGTTATTGCTAAGAATACTTTTCCTATTATGACTGCTGATGCAAAACTGATAATCCACTTTAGTTTTTTAGAAAAGTAAATAACAGTATTAACTCAATCCCTCTTAGGAGAAAGTAGAACAAAAACTATTTTCAGATGTATATTATACAACAAAAACCAGCAAAATAAATATTAAGGGGTAGATTTATTATGGGACGAGCAGACATGATTTGCTGTATCGAATCATATCCGCTCAACCTCGCTAAATGCTGACCGCATACACTGCCGGCATTTAACATTGCACAAGCATTTCTTGTGAAATGCTTGTGCATTGCCGCCCCCTACACATTCGTGGCCAATCAGCCGCTAGCAGGGGTTGTCAATTATCCCGATCGGATTGGGATGATTGAAGTCTGTCACCTAAAAACGTGGTGGACAAGGGCCAGTCTACACCAGAATTTTTATTGTTTAAAAAGATAGATAATCCCTTTATTACCCATTCCCTAGTTTTGCATAACCAGCACAGTTATATAAATACACGTTTTACCTCTGTGATTATCTTGTATCTAAGCCTCTGCAAACTGCCCCCTTATTTCAGTTCTTTTGACAGACATCCATTTTAGCCAATCAGAGCTGGCTCACTGGAAATCCAAGTGCATGAGCACAGTGTTATCTATATGACACACATGAACTAACACCCTCTAGTGGTGAAAAACTGTAAAAATGCCCTGAGAGAAGAGGCAGCCTTCAAGGGCTTTGAAATTTGTATATGAACATCCTAGCTTTAGCTTTCAACTAAGAATACCAAGAGAGCAAAGCAAAATTAGTGATAAAAGGAAATTGGAAAAAAATGTAAAATTACATTCTCTATCTGAATCCTGAAAGTTTATTTTGGACTAGACTGTCCCTTTAAGATTGCAGCATCCACTGCTTGTTAAATCTACCCCTAAAATAATATTGTATTAATGTTATACTTTCAATAATAATAATAATATGTTTTGCTTTGTTAATTTGTGAGTTTAATTGCGCTTTAATTTTAAAATATTAATTAATGTAATATGTTATATATAAAGTACACTAAAAATACAAATATAAAAAATATCTCTTCAATACTAATATACTCATTTACATATTCATAAAGAAACAAAATAAGTGTCACAAGACAGAAAAGGCAATTTTAAACAACTTTCTAATTTACTTCTTTTATCTAATTTGTTTCATTCTCCTGGTATTGGCTGGTGAAAAGAATACTTTTGATTGGAGGCTGCAAATATATGCCCTTTACCCAATGTGTTCAGCTAGCTCTCAGTAGGATACCAAAAGAATGAAGCAAATTTGATAATAGAAGTAAATTGGAAAATTGTGTGCTCTATTTGAATCATTAAAGTTTCATTTTGACTACACTGGCCTTTAAAAAAGATGTAGTTCAAAGTTTTGAAATTATGATTGCCCTTAAGTAATGGAATGTCCCATAAATCCCCGTTTTTTTTTTTGTTTTGTTTTTTTAAAGCAATAGAGTATTGCACATTTCTGCAATAAAAGCTGATACTAGGAAATGAAAAAGTCTGTCGCATCTTTGTATATCTATAATATATTAAACCTGATAGCACCATCTGCGTCAGAGAAGACTTAAGACATTTCTTCGTGTGCATCATTCGGATGTACTTGAGTTACAGCTATTTTTGGCATGGATATATTCACTCAGTAAATGTGCTAAATGGGTTGAAAGTGTGTCAAAATTGTCCATCATCCACAAACTGGCATACAATTTAGTGCAGAAGTGGCATCTATTAAGGAAAGAAGATTTCTTTTATTGCAGTATGGATATAAAATTCAATATTTCACTAACATATTTTTTGACAGCATCATTTTCTTTAAAAGGACATAAAGTTTTTTTTGTAAATATTTAAAAAAAAATAAAAGTTCTAATTGTTTTCTAATTTTAATTTCATTAAAAATAATAATAGCGTTAAGTACGTTGAAAATAATTCTTATATAGCTATTGTAATACATTTGAAAATGTATTGAAATTTGATCTTAAAAGAAAATTATATTTTTGAAAAGTTCTTTATTTGCTACTATGGATTTTTCGATTAGTTAAAGTGAATGCAAACTTTGACAAATGAGTGCCCGATTTTTAAAATTCCTATTAAAAACAGGGGCGCTTTCATTCATCAAAGTTTACATTTTAGCGCTTTTGTTAAAATACTTACCTTTTCTTCTTGCAAAGCTGGAGCAGCGTTTTCCCCGGATTTTTAAAAACCAAACACACATTTGTCAAAATTTACATTCACTTTAAACAATATAACATTCTTACTGTAGCAGTTACATATTCTGTGCATATAACTACTGTTTCTTGTGATTAAAATCCATATGCAGGTACAAAACCCTTTATCCACACTGTTTTGATTTTGGAATATTTTTATGTTTGCATCTGTAAAACGGGACAACAATGGGCTCTTTAAATTAAGCTGAGAGAGCAACTTCGGAGGCTCATTCAAGGTGAGCCTGAAATGCTAGTTAAGAAGCTGCCGTCTTAAAGGGATAGTCTAGTCAAAATTAAACTTTCATGATTCAGATAGAGCATGCAATTTTAACCAACTTTCTAATTTACTCCCATAATCAATTTTTCTTCATTCTCTTGGTATCTTTATTTGAAAAAGCAGGAATGTAAGCATAGGAGCCAGCCCATTTTTGGTTCAGCACCTGGGTAACACTTTCTGATTGGTGTCTAAATGTAGCCACCAATCAGCAAGCGCTACCCAGGTGCTGAATCAAAAATGGGCCGGCTCCTAAGCTTACATTTAAATAAAGATACCATGAGAACAAAGAAAAATTGATAATAGGAGTACATTAGAAAGTTGCTTAAAATTGCATGCTCTATTTGAATCATGAAAGTTTAATTTTGACTAAATTATTCCTTTAAGGCAGCTGCTAATTAACTTCTCCAACACCTAAAGTGTGTCAGATTTCAATCATCCTGAAGATTGACAGCCCCCACTTGCACGCGATTGGCTGAGAGTGAGCAGGGGGAGGCATTGCACAAGCAGTGACTTGTGCAATGTTAAACGCAGGCAGCAGAAGTTGCCCATTTGCCACAAGGTTGGGCGGATAAGGTACATTATAGCGAACGTTGTCCACTTGACACTTTTTAAATTGATCCCAATGTCTTATGTTATTTACACAATATTCACAAGTCATAATTTAGCTTATACATGCAACCTAAAGGTAATAATGTTTACTACTTTTGCATACATAAAACCATCAAAAGATAGTACAGTGTTGTAGTCAGGTAAATTACAGGTAAAAGCTTTCAGTACATACATTTACATCATTTGTATAACACTTTTTACTGTGCACATATTAGGCTTTATGTAAGTTACATGTTAGTAAAATAAACTGGGAGTAAACTTATTGCTTATTACTCCAACTAGCAACATTAATCTAACAAAACACAACATGTATCTGGTGCAGAGCACTTAAACAAATTTAAAAATATAAACAAGAAAATGCTGTGTTAACTAACCACTATTACAAAAGAGGTGTGGTGTGCGGAGCGCCTAAAGAGAAAGGCTGAGGTGGTTATAATTGATAAATCAAATACAGAACAAATGGACCACTGGGGTGGCTGGTGGGTGTCTAAATGATGGTGTCTGGTGAGGTATAATGACACTTCTTATCTAAAAGAGTGTTTAATTACAATGAATCAGTAAAATCACAATCAGTAAAACACAAATGTTAAAAACAGTGAATCTATGACAGCAATAGAACATATAAAGCATGGATCCATGATACCTGAATTAAAAATCGCTAGACAATATGAGTGGTTTCAACAATGTGCAATGGATTATTCCAACTTCACTCTTAGCATAGATATGGTTGTGGGGTGTGTGGATGAGACTCCTATACTTGGAATATGTGTTGATACAATTGATCATGTGTTGATATAGCTATACATGTGTTGGAACAACTATGCATGTATTAATACAACTTAATTATGAATGGTGTCCACACTATAAATAAATGTGAACCATTAATAATAGTGTCTAAAGGTACTAATAAGGTACTAGTAATAGTGTCCAACAAGATGGTGATGTTGTAATATAATAAGTGTCCAAAGTGGTGTATTAAACAATCCAAATATTAAAATGTCAGAAAGAGTTGCATAAAAAACGCAAAAAAAGTGCAAAACTGCAAAAAAGTGCAAAATCTTACAAACAATCCCAGTGTGTTTCCATAGTGAAGGATAAAATAAAAAATAAAAAATAAAAAATACACGTGGGTAAAAAAATAAAATTAAAAATAAGTAAAAAATAGTGAATTAAGTCAATGTTGTAGCTCCTGGTGTGTAAATGAGAAGAGAGTAAACTAACGTTTACTCTCTTCTCATTTAGACACCAGGGGCACGATCCAATATACGGCGTAGTTTTTGGCGCAATCGAGGGAACCCGCGCCGCCCCCGTAATTTCACCTCGCATCTCGACCTATCCAATATACTGTGCCGTCAGATGCTAAACTGGCGTAAGTAGGAAAAACCTGCGATCAACTAGAATGTGCGCAAATACACATTTTAGTCGTTGCAAGTACTTACGCCAGTATTTTGTTCACGTAAAGTCTCAATAAAGTGTAGTTTTATGCAAATTAGGCTACGAATCGTAAAAAACAACGGCCAGTTCTAAAAGATGTGCCACGTAATTACGCCATTCAAAATTCATACATAAACCCATGCGCAGCGGCCATTTCTTTAGTGTGTTTGGTTGGTTCTTGGAGCTACAGCACACTACAGTGAGTAGAGATTAGTGGTAAGAGTAGTGAGAGAGGAGCATTTCATTAAGTTAGTTAGGTCGGATTGTCGGATTGGTAAGCCTGTACATTTACTTACACTTTTTTTTATATATTGCACACATTTTGCATACACACATATACAAAATACACAACACTTTTTTTTTTCTAACACCTCACACATTTTATTTATCTTTTACAGTGTGATAGGCTGAGTGTTTGGTTGTGATTGAAGTGGGAGTGTGTGAGTGTGTGTAGTTTGAGGATGACAGGGAGAGCTAGGGCGGGGGGAGGAGGGAAGGGGAGTTGCAGGGAGAGTATTATGGATAGGAGGAGCAGCAGGGTCCCCGTCAGGGAGTGAGTGGAGGGGGGAGAGTTAGAAGGGAGGATGGGAGTGGGGTTGCCCCAAGGTTAGGCACAATCAGAAGAGGGACAGAGGGTGCACATGGGGATAGAAGGGGGGAGGAGGGAGAGGATAGGGAGGAACCCACACCAGGGACATCCCAGGGAGGGAGCCAGGCGGCCCAGGACGAGGAGCGCACAAGGTGCCCCAACTTCTCCTTTGCAGAAAACCTTGCGCTAGTCCAGGCAGTCCTGGAGAACCACACCGCCCTCTTTGGCCAAGAGAAGGGCAAAGGAGTTGCCTGAAGGCGTTAAGATGCATGGCTGAGGGTCGAGGAGGCAGCCAACGGCGTGGCCCAGCAGAGGAGGAATGTGGATGGGCTCAAGAAAAGGTGGAATGACTGCAAGAGGCGGGTCAAGGAGAAAATGGGCCAAGAAGCCATGCAGCAGAGGGGAACAGGCGGTGGTCCTCACCAGGAGGCAGAATATAATGAGTGGCAGGAGCTCATTCGCAGGTCCCTGAGCGTCACAGCAGTCCGTGGACTTCCAGGGGCTTGTGACTCAGGGACTGCAACATCAGCACAGCATGCTGGTGAGTAACATCCCACACACCAGTATTATATGTATTTGAGATATAACATCCTTTAATGTCACACATTCATGTACACAATGAGGAGCATGGTATTTGGCCTACTAACAAAAACATCTACAATTAGATTTCACATTAAAGGGACATTAAACCAAAGCTTTTTATGTCATTATTCAGATAGAGAATACAGTTTTAAACAACATCCCAATTTACTTATATTATCTAATTTGCTTCATTATTTTGTTATTCTTTGTTTATTAAATATCAATGCACATGGGAGAGCCAATCACATGAGGCATTGATGTGCAGCCACCAATCAGCAGCTTCTGAGCATATCTAGATATGCTTTACAGCTAAGAATATCAAGAGAATGAAGCAAATTAGGTAATGGAAGTAAATTACAAAGTTGTTTAAAATTGCATGCTCTAGCTGAATCATGAAAGAATAAAAATGGGTTTAATGTCCATTTAATGATACTTAACACATTGAAATTCATGATATGAGGTGGAATAGTGAAATACTAACATGTCTCAGAGTAACACAGGCCACAAGCCACATGTAGAGTTTTCAGTAAATGGACACTTTCACCATCACAATACTTTTAGCTCAAGAAAGCACGCTATGTGCCTACATCAGGCTAAAGGAAATTGTGTGACCATAGTGTCACTTAAAGAACACATTTTCTCCATCACTGACATGTACACAGAACTATTGTATGAAACACAATATATGTATACTTTGCATATTAAAAACCCTCATATCACTAATCACAATGTGCACATGCATGTTATAGAGTTTGACATGAGAATGAGTATAGGCCCTAGCATGTATCAATGTACATTGTATGCCCACATGGACATATATATGATTGTACTAATCACTCTCATCATTTGACTCCTCCACAGAACCTCCAGTCACCAGGGTGCAAAGGGGCATGCATCCACCACAACCACCGGTACAGAGAATGCCTCCACCTCAACCACCGGTACAGAGAATGCCTCCACCTCAACCACCGGTACAGAGAATACATCAATAGTATGCTCCCAGGCATGAGGTGGGTTTGATTGCCTCTGTTGAGGACCCATATGTCATGCCCCCAAGATTTGAAGAGGAGCCCTGGCAGGAGCCCTGGCCAGAGGACTATTCTTTTGGTTATGAGGGGAAGCCAAGGCATCCCCAAAGGGTAGATGTCTTTACCCCCCCTCCCAATATCAGGCCAGTCAGGACTTTTACCAGCAGGACATACAAACTGGTCAGGCTGAGTTGTCGCACACCAGTCGTCAATGGGACTACCAGTCCACCCGGAGAGCTCCACCATCCACTTCCCTTGGAAGAGCTCCAGCATATGAAGAGGAGCATATAGCTGTGGTAGTTCCTCCTGAGGCACCAGCCAGGATTGTTCCTGCTGAGGCACCAGCCAGCATTGTTCCTCCAGAGGCACCAGCCAGCATTGTTCCTGCTGAGGCACCAGCCAGCATTGTTCCTGCTGAGGCACCAGCCAGCATTGTTCCTGCTGAGGCACCAGCCAGCATTGTTCCTCCAGAGGCACCAGCCAGCATTGTTCCTCCAGAGGCACCAGCCAGCATTGTTCCAGATGCAACAGCAGCTAGAGGTGAACCTGTGCCTAGAATCCCTGCTGGTGAAGAGCCTTTAGATCCTCTGACTTCTGCCTTGGGCGACAAATACATTGCCCTCCAGAGGAGGCAAACATCAACCTGCGAGAGGCAAACATCAACCTGCGAGAGGCTCACATCAACCTGCGAGAGAATGCCGAGAGACCAACGCAGGTTTTACAGGAGCCAACAGACTTTACTACAGCGTTCCATTGAGCTGCAATGGGACATGGCAGCATCTTTAAGTGGTATCGTCCAGAACCAATTTCAGATGCTGAGAGTTATTTTGGACATGCAGATTCAGAGTGACAACAGATGGCGGGAACAAAACCAACTGTTGGGTGTGTTGGTGGAGCATTTCACACACTAGCAGGACATTGCCTCCAGCCTCTCATCTGTGGCCAGCACTCCTGCAGAATCCTCTGAATCCACACAACCCAGGAGAGGCAGGAGAGCCACTCCAGGCCCCTCAGCCCCCTCATCTAAGAAGCCTAAAAAAAAAAAAAAAATTGTTATATTTCATCCTAAATCTTGTCCTCTGTTATTTACCATATAATTGTCATCCACATCCATGTGAGGGGTGTTTTAGTACACTAATATTTTTGAAAAATATAATAAGACCTGTGTGGAAATGGCCCAGAAAAGGTAATATCATCATGTTTATGACATATTCATGTTCTCTAAACCACATCACATAGTTGTGTATGAAGGATACATATAGTGATATTCACTTTTAAGATGTAAATCAAGGTTTCTCACATCCAATAGAAATTGACCCATGTGCAGGGATAGGCACGAGCCAAGGCTGTGGCGGACATTTTCTAAGGTAAAGACTTTTAGTGAAGGACACCTTGCCTATCCCTGCACATGGGTATATATATCTAAATAATCATGTTTTTACAGAAGGTGTGAACATAAGGTATAAACATCCATTTTCATTCCTCTAAATGATAGTCAATAAATCATAGTGACCAAAACATGAATTGAACTAATGATATATTTTCTGTAATTAGGGTGGTTAAGGGAATGGGGGTGGGATGTAGTAGTTTCACTAACATGCAGTGGAACTCCGCAGTATGTAATTCGATGACCAGCTGCAGCAGGGGCAGCACCATCACCATGGACCTCAGCAGCAACTATAGAATCAGCATGTGTAGACAGAACAACAGGGGATTGTAGGGCTTCCAGGACCCCTTGTGCCCCATGATGACCCCTTGTGCCCCATGATTGACCCCTTGTGCCCCATGATTGACCCCTTGTGCCCCATGATTGACCCCTTGTGCCCCATGATGACCCCTTGTGCCCCATGATTGACCCCTTGTGCCCCATGATTGACCCATTGTGCCCCATGATGACCCCTTGTGCCCCATGATGACCCCTTGTGCCCCATGATGACCCCTTGTGCCCCATGATGACCCCTTGTGCCCCATGATTGACCTCTTGTGCCCCATGATGACCCCTTGTGCCTCATGATTGACCCCTTGTGCCCCATGATGACCCCTTGTGCCCCATGATTGACCCCTTTTGCCCCATGATGACCCCTTGTGCCCCATGATGACCCCTTGTGCCCCATGATTGATCCCTTTGTGATTGGTTTGACAAACTTGCAGGGGCAGGAATAATAAATGCTTTGAAGAGGTTAACTATTTGTGATCAAGCTGCTGATATGTATGTTGTTAAGCAAGCACTTGTTAGGCCTTCAGAGAGTTACGTTGGTTTCTAAGTCAGTGCAAGGGTTGCAGCGCCTTCAATTTGTGGCAAGATGAGAATGGAGTAGATTTTCTGAAATCTGCGCGCGTAAGTCCTTACGCAGTATATTGGATACCAAACTGCGCGTGTTTTGTATGTCAGTCTATGGGACAAAAAACTATGGGCGAAGGCAGAAATATACGCGCGTAACTTCTAAGTTACTCCGTATATAGGATACCAAACGCACACAAATATTGGCGTCGCCGGCTTTTGCAGGCGACGATTTATATCGGATCGAGGCCCAGGAGCTACAACATTGACTTAATTCACTATTTTTACTTATTTTTAATTTTATTTTGATCTCCATTTTTATTTTTATTTGATCTTCATTTTTATCATTCATTTTTACACACATGTATTTTTTATTTTTTATTTTATCCTTCACTGTGGAAACACACAGGATTGTTTGTAATATTTTGCACTTTTTTGCAGTTTTGCACTTTTTTTGCATTTTTTTATGCAACTCTTTCTGACATTTTAATATTTGGATGGTTTAATACACCACTTTGGACACATATTATATTACAACATCACCATCTTGTTGGACACTATTACTAGTACCTTATTAGTACCTTTGGACACTATTATTAATGGTTCACATTTATTTATAGTGTGGACACCATTCATAATTAAGTATTAATACATGCATAGTTGTTCCAACACATGTATAGCTATATCAACACATGATCAATTGTATCAACACATATTCCAAGTATAGGAGTCTCATCCACACACCCCACAACCATATCTACGCTAAGAGTGAAGTTGTAATAATCCATTGCACATTGTTGAAACCACTCATATTGTCTAGCGATTTTTAATTCAGGTATCATGGATCCATGCTTTATATGTTCTATTGCTGTCATAGATTCACTGTTTTTAACATTTGTGTTTTACTGATTGTGATTTTACTGATTCATTGTAATTAAACACTCTTTTAGATAAGAAGTGTCATTATACCTCACCAGACACCATCATTTAGACACCCACCAGCCACCCCAGTGGTCCTTTTGTTCTGTATTTGATTTATCAATTATAACCACCTCAGCCTTTCTCTTTAGGCGCTTTTGCACACCACACCACTATTGTATCTTCCATTTGGCCAGCTAGGGGGCCTTTGTGCATAGTTAGAGGTTTTTATCTGGGCACTTGGGCTCATCTCTTTTATTTAAACAATATTACAAAAGAGATGTAATCCAGCACTATATTTATATTAGAGTGTACTCAAATGTTTCAGCAAAGAGTTACAAAGATTACTGATAGTCATTTAACATAACCAAAATGAACAAATAACATGTGGTATGTTATGAATGTACAAAATGTAATAACTAATATGCATGAAATAGCTCAGTATAAGCTAGAGATGTTACTGTTAAAGGGCTCTAAAGGTATAAAATCTGCATCAAATGTATATACTTCTTCAAAGGGATTTCATATAACTGCATGTAATAGACACTACTATAAAGAATAAAATGAGCCCCATTGATTCCTATGGTGAAACACATTTTATGTTTACACCTATCACCCTAACATAAACCCCGAGTCTAAACACCCCTAATCTTACACTTATTAATCCCTAATCTGCCGCCCCTGACATTGTGACACCTGCATTATACTTATTACCCATAATCTGCCGCTCCGGACATCGCCGGCACCTACATTATACTTATGAACCCCTAATCTGTTGCACCTACATAATATTATTAACCCCTAATCTGCCACCCCCAATGTCGCCGCCACTATAATAAATATATTAACCCCTAAACCGCCACACTCCCGCCTCGCAAACATTAGTTAAATATTATTAACCCCTAATCTGCTGTCCCTAACATCACCGCCACCAACATACATTTATTAACCCCTAATCTGCCACCCCCAACGTTGCCGCCACTATATTAAATTTATTAACCCCTAAATCTAAGTCTAAACCTAACACCCCCTAACTTAAATATAATTAAAATAAATCTAAATAAAAATTAAAAATTACTATCATTACCTGAATAATACCTATTTAAAACTAAATACTTACCTGTAAGATAAACCCTAAGCTAGCTACAATATAACTAATAGTTACATTGTATCTAGCATAGGGTTTATTTTTATTTTACAGGCAAGTTTGTATTTATTTTAACTAGGTAGAATAGTTACTAAATAGTTATTATCTATTTAATAACTACCTTTCTAAAATAAATACAATTTGACCTGTAAAATAAAATATAACCTAAGTTACACTAACACCTAACACTACACTACAATTAAATAAATTACCTAAATTAAATACAATTAACTAAATTAAATTAAATTAGTTAAATTGCAAAAAAACCCCACTAAATTAAAGAAAATAAAAACACAAATTACAAGATCTTTAAACTAATTACACCTAATCTAATAGCCCTATCAAAATAAAAAAAGCCCACCCAAAATAAAAAAAACCCTAGCCTAAACTAAACTACCAAAAGCCCTTAAAAGTGCCTTTTGTGGGGCATGGCCCCACCAAAGCAATCAGCTCTTTTACCTGTAAAAAAAAATACAAACAACCCCCCCAAAAGCAAATCCCACCACCCACAAAACCAACCCCCCAAATAAAACCCTAACTAAAAAAAACTAAGCTCCCCATTGCTCTGAAAAGGGCATTTGGATGGGCATTGCCCTTAAAAGGGCATTTAGCTCTATTGCGGCCCAAAGCCCTAACCTAAAAATAAAACCCACCCAATAAACCCTTAAAAAATCCTAACACTAACCCCCGAAGATCAACTTACCGGGAGAAGTCTTCATCCAAGCGGCAAGATGTCCTCAACGAAGCCGGCACAAGTGTTCCTCCAGACGGGCGATTGGCTGATAGAATTCTATCAGCCAATCAGAATTAAGGTTGAAAAAATCCTACTGGCTGATGCAATCAGCCAATAGGATTGAACTTCAATCCTATTGGCTGATCCAATAAGCCAATAGGATTGAGCTCGCATTCTTTTGGCTGTTCCAAGTGAATCTTCAGGGGTTAGTGTTAGGATTTTTTAAGGATGTATTGGGTGGGTTTTATTTTTTGGTTAGGGCTTTGGGCCACAATAGAGCTAAATGCCCTTTTAAGGGCAATGCCCATCCAAATGCCATTTTCAGGGCAATGGGGAGCCTAGGTTTTTTAGTTAGGGTTTTATTTGGGGGGTTGGTTGTGTGGGTGGTGGGTTTTACTGTTGGGGGGGTTGTTTGTATTTTTGTTTACAGCTAAAAGAGCTGATGTCTTTGGGGCAATGCCCCGCAAAAGGCCCTTTTAAGGGCTATTGGTAGTTTAGTTTAGGCTAGGTTTTTTTTTATTTTGGGTGGGCTTTATTATTTTGATAGGGCTATTAGATTAGGTGTAATTAGTTTAAAGATCTTGTAATTTGTTTTTATTTTCTGTAATTTAGTCTTTGTTTTTTTTTGTAATTTAGCTAATTTAATTTCATTTAGTTAGTTGCATTTAAGGGGTTTAGGGGTTAATATGTTTATTCTAGTGGCAGCGATGTCCAGAGCAGCAGATTAGGGGTTAATAATTTAATTTTAGTGTTTGTGATGACGGAGGGCCTCGGTTTAGGGGTTAATAGGTAGTTTATGGGTGTTAGTGTACTTTTTAGCACTTTAGTTATGAGTTTTATGCTACGGCTTTGTAGTGTAAAACTCATAACTACTGACTTTAAAATGCGGTACGAATCTTGACGGGATAGTCTGTACTGCTCACTTTTTGGCCTCCCAAGACAAGCTCGTAATACCGGTGCTATGGAAGTCCCATAGAAAAAAGACTATACGCAATTTGCGTAAGTTGATTTGCGGTAAGGCCAAAAAAGTGTGCGGTGCCCCTAAATCTTCAAGACTCGTAATACCAGTGGGAGTAAAAAAGCAGCGATATAAGGCTTAACGTTGCTTTTTTACTCATAACACACGACTCGTAATCTATCCGTTATTTTGGTATTCCTTGTTCCTGATTGCTATTAAAATTTACCAATAGGGATTCTAGAATGCCACATAATTATACACTGTCAAATGTCGTCAGGTTGGCTCCACTTAAAAACTTCTCAGGTCTCTGCATTATTTTTAATTTATTTTTTTAGAAAACCACTGCTTAGAACAAGTTTAAGTCCTCTACTAAGGATACTAAGGATCTACTGGGATTTAGTCCTGTCATCAAATGTAGTTATACCTAATCATAGGGGAAGAATTATTTTACATTCAGAATATAGACACGTTTAAGGTTAATGGTGGTAATAGCTTTTGCAGATCAGAGAGCTGAGGGAAAGTTTTAACAGTTTCTAAACAACTGATATGAAATTAAACCAAATTATTTGGCTGCAGCACTAGAAAAGCCCTAAAAAAGAAAGGTTAGGATTCAGAACTTCCTGATGGATGAGATATGTGGTATGAGTGCTTAGTACTGGGTACACATAGAGAGTTCATTCTAGGAAGTGGGATGTAGTAGTAAAAATTATAGGAAGAAGCAATAAAGTCCCAAATTCTTTCATATAGTGCTCAATTAATTTAAAAAAGGGACATAGTAGTGCAAGAAATGACCTGCTATAATTAATTAGAGGATGTCATTTTTGCTAGACGTCCATTAATTTTACAACAAACATTCTTTTTTTAGTTGTTTTTTTTTTTTAGTTTTTGTTACCAAATAAATAATGAGTGGCACTCTTCATTAATTAGTTATTGAATCAATAAGAATGAATTGTTTAATTAGGATAACCAAATATAGAAAATACACAATGTTCTTATTTTATGTTTGACTATCCCTTAAACAATGAACTACTGAGTTAGATCATTTTCATTGATTCATTCATTTGTTAATTAGTTGTTTAGTTAAAAGTACCTTTCATTATTTGTTTGCTAATAAAAACTCTGAATAATTGGAAAAAAATGTTGTTTGTAGTAATTAACCAAAAACAAAAACATCTTCCCAATTAGTTATTTTTTGGCAATCTAAACCAGATTCAACAAAAAACCTACTAATAAGTAAGTACATATATAAATAAATCAGTGGGTCCAGTAAAAACTGGAATTTGGGAGGCACCAAAATACAGAATGTAATAGTAAAAAAATAAACATATCTAGAATAACAAACGTTGTAGAAGAGGTTGTCCGTAACAATATAGAAATGACAGTATCTTCGCCATTACATCACAACAAACATTATTTGACTTGTAGGCAGTCATCCAATCATATGCAGTGAAAACATAGCTGAGCCATTGCAGACTAAAAAACAAAGAGAAGATAACCAAGCGGTGCATTAATAAAAGTAAAACACAAACATAACATTTTCATTAGAATAAAACAATCACAAAAATATTACACCAAAGAAGTGGGGCATATGAGCATTTTTATGTTGATTGGACCTTAAAACTTTATTTATTTACACTTGACAAAACCTTTTGATATTTTTTATTGTATATAAAAACATACAGCCTTAAATAGAAAATAAACATGTTTGAAAATTAGAAGACGTAACTGGATAATTCAATTTGACTTTTTTGGTTTAAGCACAAACTTTACAGAAATGAATTTGCACAAAAAGCTCATTTTAACACATATCACCTGTATCTATGGACCAAGAGTATACATCTTTATGTGATTTTATTGTAAAATGGAAAAGTTCAAGAACAATTTCCAAGTGTCCAAAAGAAAGAGGGGTAAAGTACCTTGCTGTTAAAAAAAGGAAAAGTACCTGAAGGTATTTTGTGGTTTACATTTTTTAATTTGAATTAGTAATATATAAAAACTCAGACTGAAATGTCTTCAACATATGAATAATTTAAGAGCACCTTTTATTAATGGTTTGAATAGAAACAAATCTGAAGTTATAATAATTTACAAAAATAATTTGCTTGTAAACACAGCCCCTCATATATGAAAGTCTCAAAGGAGAATATTCCCAGTAAGAGAACCTGTCCACCCACATTCTGAGTCTTTGGTGCAGAATCTGCTGCATCTTTTTTTAAAGGGGCAGTACACTGTAAAATTGTTTTTCAATAAATGTATTTTAAATGACTTGTTATATCAACTGCAGAGTATAAAATATTTGAGAAATTGCATTTTCGGGTTTATTTGTGTATCTGAAGTAGCTGGTTTTGTGCTTTGAAACCACAGCCTATTACAATGGGTTGAGCTTCAGGTAATATCAGATCTCATTATGTTATCACTTTTAAGTACACAGACTTGCTTCCTTATCTTTTATTTGTCTGGAACACCAAAGCTCAATACATAGAGAGAACAATGGAAAATTATCATTGTATTACTTAACTATCATGCCCCCACTGAGGGTGTAATCTCTTCTGCTGGCTGTGTTTACTTAGGCTTGTCAATAGCGTATACGCCAGTATCAAAACTTTCAGTATAGGTTGGGAAACCACAAGCTAAATCAGCTATTTAAAATGCTGAAATATGAGTAAAGGAGCTACTTGCAACCAATTTAATACACTCTAGCAGGTAAAAAGGATCATTGGGAATAATTTAAAGGGGAGAAAGTTTTTGGGTGAACTGTCCCTTTAACTTCTAAAGCTTTCTTTTGTGCATATGTAATAGTGGATTTGTTTATAGGGCGTGTTTTTTTTATATGTATTTATTTATTCAGTAATGTTTTGAAGACATTTTTGTGATGCCAGTATCCTTAACAGTAGAATAAATCCTGCCGGGTGAGAAGATAACTGTTCCCAGATAGATGTAGCTCTGTCGATTAGAAAGGAACACATCTTGCAACATGAAGTTGTGACAAGGGACAGTTACCAAGCACGTTGAATTTGCAATTTTTGAGTTGTAATGTTGTGATAATTTCTTTCAGAGATATTTTGGTTTCACAAATGAGTTTTATTATATCTTATTTTGTTTGTCAAATGTGCTGTGAAGAATTCTCTATAATGTTCACATGTACAGTTATGAAAATGGATGTGCTTGCAAAAACGTGGGAATAATTACTTTTGCCAAATATGTAGAAATAATATTATGGTTGTATGTATTTATTTTTTATTTATTTATAAAAGGTTTATTAAAAGTAAACTGATTGATTATCTTGATGTAAAGAGGAAAATTATAGTAAATATGTGTCATTGGTGTTAAAGGGATAGTAAACACAATATGCCAGATATGAAGCACTATTTAGCTCTCCACATTAATTTCTTCCCCCTATAAACTTTAAAGGAGAGCACAAATTAAAAAAAACAAAACAACCTAACATCTATTGGTTGCACGCTGAGCCAACACAGCATTAGACCTACAGTGCTAACCCGAAGTGAGTACAATATTTTACATTCCTATGTTCTTGACATAGAATAAAATATTTTTATTTATAAATATTTATTTTTATGTATAGCTGATGTTTATTTGTAAAATATATATCTAAACCTATACATCTATATGAATATAGACAGGTATATATATATTTAAAAAAAAATCATTTTTTTGAAATACAAAGAAAATTTTCTTCTAAGTAAAGAACATTGGAATGTAAAATATTTATAGTAACAGAGTAAAAACATTATTTATATTAATATTCAATAAAAAATATTTTTCTTTTTTCAGCTATTTGAGAGGAAAGGGCTCCAATGTGTGTCTGTCTGTCTGTCTATCAATCTATCTATCTATCTATCTATCTATCTATCTATCTATCTATCTATCTATCTATATTATAGCCCTTTCCATTCAAACACCTTACCATATACCATATTCCTTTTAACCCTTATAAAAACAAATATTTTTCTGTAAATATTTTTTATTAGATAGGGTATATATGACTGTAACACTTTATAAAATGTATTATGGTTGTGTTTGGTGCAACTTTTTATTTAGCCCTAATCCTTTACACAAGGTCTTCAGTTACACTATCCCAATGAGCACACATTTAGTTTGTGCTCGTGCGGTAATGTTTACTTTGAACTTGTAAAATGAGCGCAAGTTAACGTGGGCATGAATTTGCAATATCATGCCAAAGTTAACGATAGTGCACCGCTTGTAATGTAGCCCAAATAATTGCAAGTCATTTCTGTTGTGTTGCAATAGAATAAGTTTAAATATGTTTAAAACAAATTAGCATCTTGTTTGTTTTTCAATAGCCAAAACAACCTTACACTTGCCTTATTTGGAGAAGACATTCTTGGCCACTAAGGACAAGGCTAGCTTCATTCATTCATTCATTCATTCATTCATTCATTCATTCATTCATTCATTCATTCATTCATTCATTATGTTAATATAATTGTATTGCAGTTGATTAGGGGAATATATATAATAGGATTCATCTTGAGAAGTGTTTACCTTGCAGTGTGCTTTTTTAGTTCTGAGAATTAGAAAAAAAAAAAAATTTTTAGAGTTAAATTACATGAAAATGAGTCAAAATAAATAATGATAGTATATTAAAAAGTTTTGTTACCATGCATAACTAAACATTTTATATTTACATCTCAAGGTGTTTACTGTTCCTTTTAAGAACCAGTAAATACAGTAAATTTGCATAATCAACAAATGCATAATAACAAGACATTGCAATAGCACAAGGGGGGCAATTTTTCAAGGGCTGAATGGCCCCTGATGCCCTTGTTTCCACGCAAGTCTTCAGGCTTGCCACAAACAGCAGTTATGAAGCAGCGGTCTTAAGGCTGCGGACATCAATCCGCCCGATCCTATACAATCGGGTTGATTGACACCCCCTGCTAGCGGCCGATTGGCTGTGGATCTGCAGGGGGCGGCATTACACAGCCAGTTCACCAGAACTGCTTGTGCAATGATAAATACAAACAACGTATGCTGTCGGCATTCAGTGATGTCCGCCTGACATGATACGCTACAGCGTATCATGTTGGACAGACACTGATAAATCGGACCCCTTAGCCTGAACTTTAAATGAATAGTAGATTTTTCTCTGACAAATTTCAGAGTTCTGTATATTTCCACACCACCTGTAGTTTTTATCACGCCGCGCCGTTGCTAGGGGCGGCGTCCTCTCCATGCTCGTTGCCTAGGGCTGTGTCAGCTCAGTGTGCGTGCGGCACTGACGTCATCGCCGCATGCTCCTGATGCTGGCCGGTCGCCTTGCCAAGGGTATTTAAACAGGCAGCAAGCGAACTGTCACTGCCCCAGTATAGGTACTACTTCGTGTACCCTTGGGAGTGACAGATCGTTGCTGGACTGATACCTGTTACTGAACCCTGCCTGTCTCACTACGCTAACTGGTTAACCCCTTATCTACTGGACTGATACCTGTTACTGAACCCTGCCTGTCTCTCTACGCTAACTGGTTAACCCCTTATCTGCTGGACTGATACCTGTTACTGAACCCTGCCTGTCTCTCTACACTAACTGGTTAACCCCTTATCTGCTGAACTGATACCTGTTACTGAACCCTGCCTGTCTCACTACGCTAACTGGTAAATATTTCACATTCCAATGTTCTTCACATAGAAGAATATGTTCTATTTATTCATAAATACATATTTCTACATTTATCTGATGATATTTTGGTACAATATATACCTATCTATATATACCTTGACTTTTGTATACATGTATATAATTTAAATATGTATAGGAGTTGTAACATTTTACATGTTTATAGTGCATCAATATCTGTACATAAATATAACGAGCTATATTTCACCTACTCTCGAGGGCGGAGCTAAAGGATTCTGAATAAAAACCAGCAGTCCGTATAGAGCAACATAGCCCTGAGGAAGCCCCATTGTTGCCAGATGACATGGGGGTGAAACGTACGTTGGCATTGGCTGATTGAAATCTTTGTATGCAGACTGGAGCTTGGGACATTGGCGTCTACCACGGCTACTCATGCTTTGAATTTTATGTATGCGTAATAATCATGCTGCGGTTTCTAACTACCCATATGTGACCGTTTTTTTCTTCTCATGTTTTATCATTGAACTTTATTTTCTTTTTCTTTATTTTTCCTTCCTTGATTTCTTTTTTTGATTTTTTTTTGTATGAACCTTTTTCTTATTGGAGGCATTCATATGCGGGAATTTTTACAGTGTGTACTCTATTAATACATTTTTGGAATAAATTATAAATTTGCATTTCTACTTTTTGTGCCATATTTATTATGAGTGCTGATTTCCCTGTCTTTTGAAGTGAGCATATCGTGGCTCACTAGGTATCTATTTTTTTCTATTTTTTACCGTAAGAAATATATAATCATTTATGGGTCTGCACCAGATATTTATGTATGGCTCTTCTGTATGTACCTAACAGGACATATTAATTGTTTGTAAGTCAACCTAGTATCAACTAGCTTGTATTAATGTGATATATATATATATATGTACAGTATATATATATATATATATATATATATATATATATATATATATATATATATATATATATATATATATATATACAGGTATAGATATATACAGATATATATATATATATAGGAATATCTTTTTATAAATACATAGAGCATATTTTGCTATGTGCAGAACACTGGAATGTAAAATATTCACAGTAAATGTATAATGAAAACCTTTTATTAAATATGAATATTGCATTAATATGCTTTTGCATGTTTTCTTCTACTTGACTGCAAAGGGCTCCTTGTCTGAGGAAGGGTAGTGTCCCCCCGAAATGTCACACTTTTGAAATAAAGTACACTTGAAAAGACCCAGTGAGTGCCTTCTCCTACTTTTTATATATATATATATATATATATATAGATATAGATTTTATATATGTTGTGAGTGTGTGCACTCTCACCATCCGTCAACAGCTGCCAGGGTGCTATAGAGCGTTGCAATAATTTTAGAAAGGTTAAGCACTCACTGGACTGCGGTCATCTGTGTGATAGCAATTTTATTAGTGACGTTTCGGGACAAAAATAGTCCCTTCCTCTGACAAAGAGCAATACAAAATATCAAACATTTAAAGGTGAACAAAACCCTCCCCCCTGTGGGCTACCCAATCACTGTGATCTGCGTGTGTGATCAGGAGAAACCAGTCTCCTGATAGGTTAAGGACCAAAGGTCAATTCATTTGATAGGATAAAAAAACTGTCAATCAATAATGTGTATTGGTGTGTGTTAATGTGTATTAGTCTAAGTGCATTAAAGGTGTTCAAAAGTGAATTAAAATGCAAAGTTCAGGGTCAGCAACAAATATAACTGAAAATCCAGACAACAGCTGGTGTGACAAGGTCGAATAAGGCTGTGTGGGCATGAATGTGACTTAATTACCCCCACCAATGGCAATGATCAACACAAAAGGTGCTGGCTCGAGCAACCAATCACATAAATATATGGTGCATCTGCCTCCTCCCCTCGAGGCAACAGTAACTAACACACCACACATAGCGGAACCAGTCTATCAATATGGCACATAGCCTTGCTGCGCATCAATAAAGATAGTCTCGTGTAATCTCCTCAGTCAATCGACATTTGTGCCTAACACATAATAAATGTTGTCAGTCCGATCTTGCATTATTCTCGCATAATAAGAAAAGCATCTATGCCTGACCAATGGCGTATCAGCATGAAGCCACACACCGCTCTAGCACCAATCACGCGCTTTGTTGACAAACTGTTGTAATCGCGCGTCACCAGCTAATGAAGGTGGAGTGTAGGGCCACACACCCCCCTGAACGACCAATCACGTATGTAAGATCCCGTATATCAAATGTGTGAGTGCACGCCCCAATGTCCGTGTTTAATGCATATTAACCTGGGCCGCAGAAACATGTGAACCAACAAAGCATAATGCCTCCAACTCCACTAACATAATTATCAAAGTACCTCCATCAAGGATCATGTTAATCGATCCGATATTGACAGATGTAATGTTGACAGGTATACTATTGTATTGGCGTGGCAGCATCCAATGATGTTATAGTGTGGGGCCACATACCCCTGGTGCGCCAATCACGTGAGACCTAAAGAAAGTACATGCCCTGATGTCTATAAATTGTGCAAATTCCCATGGATAGTGCTATCCATCTATAGCGATCGCAACAATTTATCAAAGACACCACTATAGCCTTATTGTTAAGAAAAAATTATTCATGTACATGAGAAGAAGTGCAAACATCACCGATCTACCTCACTTCACCATTTGGACATATCTGATGTTAATTTCAAATATACAGACAAAGCCCGAAAAAATGTGTCTATATTACATTAAGTACCATAGTATTTCAAAAAAGAGCCAGAAAACATATCTCCATTGCTTAATGGCCTATTAATTAACCCAGAACTCTTAAAGACCATCACCATATGTCAAACCATAAAACACACGGGTCGCCGCCCATCTTCACCCCACATCAAACAAAAACAAAAACCAAACAGGTATCCAACAAGATAACTAATAAATTTTAATGATAATAAGAGATAAGGTGTTCTAAAGACACCAAAAATTGAACCCACAGGATCAGTAATTATTAAATTACTCATGGGGGTAACCCCATTGCTATAGATAAAAACCGTCCCACAACGCCTACCTGTATTATCTCAATAAGTGCCGAAAAAACAAAAATTACCCAGGTACGCTGAAAGCCAGATGTTCTTATAGCCATAGTTGATTAACAATACTTCAAAATGGATAGGAGATATGTGATTCAATACCCACATAGTCACGACCTCTAAAAACCTCAACATGAACGATTTGCTGACCAAGAAAAACTAAACAAACAACAAATAAAGCAACCAATAAAAACAACAGTAACCTATTGTAATCATATCTAGTGTGGAAATATACCCATTATTGATGAATTAACAACTGAGGATATACTAGCAGTATGTGTTGACTTTAAAAAATGTAGTAACATACTGGAAATGTGATGTGAGCAGAATCTGAATCAGAAGGGATCATGGACTCTCGCCAATGTAAATGAATCGAGGACTCTCATTGCAGAAGATCGCTAGATGGACTCTCATCAATGGACTCCCATCACAGGAAGCACTGCCACCCTGTGTGAACATTGAGGCCTCTTGGTTGTAATGTCCCCAATTCGTACATCCATCTGGCTTCTTTCTTTAGGAGAATTGTCGCCCTGTCGCCTCCTCTGTTCAACTTTGGTACATGGTCGATGATCCGAAATCTCATGTCTGTGACTGTATGTCCAGCTTCAAGAAAGTGGCGAGCAACCGGTTGGTCGGATTTCCCGTTGTTGATAGCAGATCTAATGCTTGACCGATGGTTTGCCATTCGAGTCCTAGCATCATCTGTCGTCTTGCCGGTACAGTATTTGCCACATGGACAGTTCAGAAGATATACGATGTGTGTGGTGGTACAAGTGACCACATGTTTGATTTTGTATCTCTTTCTGCGCTCTGGGTGTTGAAAAATTGTCCCAGCTATCATCGCATTACATGTGACACAACCTAGACATTTATAGCATCCAGCTTTCTTGCTGAGCCAGGTAGTATGTATGGCTTCAGTGATATCTGTCTTCACTAACAGATCTCTAAGGCTTCGTCCCCTTCTGTAGCCTATCCGTGGCTTTTGCCATTTAGTAAAAGGTAACTTCGGGTCTGCTTCCAATAACT
Organism: Bombina bombina; assembly: GCF_027579735.1. Taxonomy (NCBI): domain Eukaryota; kingdom Metazoa; phylum Chordata; class Amphibia; order Anura; family Bombinatoridae; genus Bombina; species Bombina bombina. The sequence continues at coordinate 123,524,181 of NC_069508.1, forward strand.
TCCATTCCTCCTTTAAAGATTGAGTGATGCGATACTTGTCTGGTGTATAAGTAGTTACAAAAGTCATTTGAGGTGACTTCAGATTGTCAATGGTCTTGTTCGTTGTGGGCATCATGGCCAACGTGCGCATTTCAGAAAGCACCTTTTGGCTATATCCTCTTTCTTTAAACCTTTGTGTCATTTCTTCAAGCTGCATTGTACATCTCTCATTCTCAGTGTTGTTTCTGATCACTCGTTGGTATTGTGCTTTTGGGATGTTCTTGATTAAACTTGGTTGGTGGCAGCTGCGAGCATGTAGGATTGAATTACGATCGGTTGTCTTCCTAAACAAAGTAGTACCCAGCTTGGTGTCGTTCTTGAAGACTCGAACATCTAGATAATCCACGGCTTCATTGCTGGTGGTGTGGCTAAATCTGATGGTACTATCAATCCCATTGATGGTCTGAATCCATGTGTCAAGTGTGTTCGCATCATCTTCCCATATCAGGAACAAGTCATCAATATAGCGACAATAATATTTTATTTCAGATTTCTCAAATATCTTCAATTTATTGATCTCATAATCAGCCATGAAGAGATTGGCTAGTGATGGGGCCACATTGGACCCCATCGCCGTGCCGGAGATTTGCAGATAGTAGGTTTTATCGAACCGAAAGTAATTTTCAGAGAGGCATAAATCCAAGAGTTTTATTAGTACCTCCTCAGAGGGACCAATGTAAGGTACTTGTCTGAGACATTTGGCCACTGCTGCTATACCCAAGGTGTGTGGTATAACAGTGTATAAGCTTGAAACGTCCAATGTGACCAAAATGTCTGTTGGTTTCATATCTGTGATCCGTAGTATGTGAGACATAAAGTCAGAAGAGTCCCGAATGTATGATCTTTGTTGCTTAACCCAAGGTTGTAAGAAGGAGTCGACATACTCAGCCAGTGGTTGGAGCAAAGAACCCCTGGCTGACACAATCGGCCTACCAGGGGGATTCTTGCTATCCTTGTGAACCTTGGGAAGTGTATATAGCAAGGGAACCACAGGAAAGTCCCGTTTCAGGAAGCTGTAATGGTTCTGTGTGATCTGACCCTCAATGAGCAATTGTTGTATGGTGTTATCAATTTTCTTTTTGAGTCTCATCGTAGGATCACTCGGGAGAGGTTGATATGTTTCTGTATCAGACAGTTGTTTTAGGATTTCTGTCTTGTAGTCTATAGTGTTCATAACTACTATGCCCCCGCCTTTATCGGCGGGGCGTATGACAATGGAAGGGTCTTTCTGTAGTGAACCTATAGCAACCTAAACCTACACCAGACAAGTATCGCATCACTCAATCTTTAAAGGAGGAATGGAAGTTATTGGAAGCAGACCCGAAGTTACCTTTTACTAAATGGCAAAAGCCACGGATAGGCTACAGAAGGGGACGAAGCCTTAGAGATCTGTTAGTGAAGACAGATATCACTGAATCCATACATACTACCTGGCTCAGCAAGAAAGCTGGATGCTATAAATGTCTAGGTTGTGTCACATGTAATGCGATGATAGCTGGGACAATTTTTCAACACCCAGAGTGCAGAAAGAGATACAAAATCAAACATGTGGTCACTTGTACCACCACACACATCGTATATCTTCTGAACTGTCCATGTGGCAAATACTATACCGGCAAGACGACAGATGATGCTAGGACTCGAATGGCAAACCATCGGTCAAGCATTAGATCTGCTATCAACAACGGGAAATCCGACCAACCGGTTGCTCGCCACTTTCTTGAAGCTGGACATACAGTCACAGACATGAGATTTCGGATCATCGACCATGTACCAAAGTTGAACAGAGGAGGCGACAGGGCGACAATTCTCCTAAAGAAAGAAGCCAGATGGATGTACGAATTGGGGACATTACAACCAAGAGGCCTCAATGTTCACACAGGGTGGCAGTGCTTCCTGTGATGGGAGTCCATTGATGAGAGTCCATCTAGCGATCTTCTGCAATGAGAGTCCTCGATTCATTTACATTGGCGAGAGTCCATGATCCCTTCTGATTCAGATTCTGCTCACATCACATTTCCAGTATGTTACTACATTTTTTAAAGTCAACACATACTGCTAGTATATCCTCAGTTGTTAATTCATCAATAATGGGTATATTTCCACACTAGATATGATTACAATAGGTTACTGTTGTTTTTATTGGTTGCTTTATTTGTTGTTTGTTTAGTTTTTAATTTTGTAGAGTTTCTTGGTCAGCAAATCGTTCATGTTGAGGTTTTTAGAGGTCGTGACTATGTGGGTATTGAATCACATATCTCCTATCCATTTTGAAGTATTGTTAATCAACTATGGCTATAAGAACATCTGGCCTTCAGCGTACCTGGGTAATTTTTGTTTTTTCGGCACTTATTGAGATAATACAGGTAGGCGTTGTGGGACGGTTTTTATCTATAGCAATGGGGTTACCCCCATGAGTAATTTAATAATTACTGATCCTGTGGGTTCAATTTTTGGTGTCTTTAGAACACCTTATCTCTTATTATCATTAAAATTTATTAGTTATCTTGTTGGATACCTGTTTGGTTTTTGTTTTTGTTTGATGTGGGGTGAAGATGGGCGGCGACCCGTGTGTTTTATGGTTTGACATATGGTGATGGTCTTTAAGAGTTCTGGGTTAATTAATAGGCCATTAAGCAATGGAGATATGTTTTCTGGCTCTTTTTTGAAATACTATGGTACTTAATGTAATATAGACACATTTTTTCGGGCTTTGTCTGTATATTTGAAATTAACATCAGATATGTCCAAATGGTGAAGTGAGGTAGATCGGTGATGTTTGCACTTCTTCTCATGTACAAATTTTCTTCATGATAATAATTATTTATTTTTATTTATGAATAATTTTTTCTTAACAATAAGGCTATAGTGGTGTCTTTGATAAATTGTTGCGATCGCTATAGATGGATAGCACTATCCATGGGAATTTGCACAATTTATAGACATCAGGGCGTGTACTTTCTTTAGGTCTCACGTGATTGGCGCACCAGGGGTATGTGGCCCCACACTATAACATCATTGGATGCTGCCACGCCAATACAATAGTATACCTGTCAACATTACATCTGTCAATATCGGATCGATTAACATGATCCTTGATGGAGGTACTTTGATAATTATGTTAGTGGAGTTGGAGGCATTATGCTTTGTTGGTTCACATGTTTCTGCGGCCCAGGTTAATATGCATTAAACACGGACATTGGGGCGTGCACTCACACATTTGATAAACGGGATCTTACATACGTGATTGGTCGTTCAGGGGGGTGTGTGGCCCTACACTCCACCTTCATTAGCTGGTGACGCGCGATTACAACAGTTTGTCAACAAAGCGCGTGATTGGTGCTAGAGCGGTGTGTGGCTTCATGCTGATACGCCATTGGTCAGGCATAGATGCTTTTCTTATTATGCGAGAATAATGCAAGATCGGACTGACGACATTTATTATGTGTTAGGCACAAATGTCGATTGACTGAGGAGATTACACGAGACTATCTTTATTGATGCGCAGCAAGGCTATGTGCCATATTGATAGACTGGTTCCGCTATGTGTGGTGTGTTAGTTACTGTTGCCTCGAGGGGAGGAGGCAGATGCACCATATATTTATGTGATTGGTTGCTCGAGCCAGCACCTTTTGTGTTGATCATTGCCATTGGTGGGGGTAATTAAGTCACATTCGTGCCCACACAGCCTTATTCGACCTTGTCACACCAGCTGTTGTCTGGATTTTCAGTTATATTTGTTGCTGACCCTGAACTTTGCATTTTAATTCACTTTTGAACACCTTTAATGCACTTAGACTAATACACATTAACACACACCAATACACATTATTGATTGACAGTTTTTTTATCCTATCAAATGAATTGACCTTTGGTCCTTAACCTATCAGGAGACTGGTTTCTCCTGATCACACACGCAGATCACAGTGATTGGGTAGCCCACAGGGGGGAGGGTTTTGTTCACCTTTAAATGTTTGATATTTTGTATTGCTCTTTGTCAGAGGAAGGGACTATTTTTGTCCCGAAACGTCACTAATAAAATTGCTATCACACAGATGACCGCAGTCCAGTGAGTGCTTAACCTTTCTAAAATTATATATATATATATATATATATATATATATATATATATATATATATCATTCTCCTACTTTATATATTTAATCCCTGGCACCATGGCAGTTGCCATTAAGGTGAGAGTGATCATTATTGCAATATACATATATATATAATTATGTGTTTAGATGTGCATATATGTCTATAAATACATATATACACATATAAATACATATATACACATATAAATACATATTTACACACATATAAACATATATATATGTATATAGATATTTAGACATGTATATGTATGCATCTCTATATTAAAGCCCTTTGCCTGAATTTTTTTTCCAACACCTAAGACCTCATATGTTTGAGCCCTTATAACTTTCTTGGGCAATATTTTTTTTAAAATCATTTTTATTAGATAGTGTTATTATAAGTGTAAGTCTACTCATAAATGGATTTTTGATGTGTTTTGTGACACTTGTTTGTTTTTTTGAAACAGTTAACAAGAGGTCTGAAGTTGGTCTATTTTGACTTAAATTGCGCTCAAGGGATCACGTTTAGTTACAACTTGTGTAATACACTCGCCACGTCCGATGCGCACAGTCACAATAAACCCAAACTGAATTGATGTATTATTTACTGAGTCCTTTCAATATATAATACAAACTAACTCAGAACAACAATTTTTTTTTACTTTTTGAACATTTTATTTATGCATTATTCTTTTGCACACTTTTCCGTATTATTTTAATTATTCCACTACATAAAGGAAACAAATGATCCATATCTCAAAATTAAGACACAATATTCAAATAAATATTTTTAATGTAATACAATTCTTGTTGATTATATAAAAATAAACCTATTTGCTGTGATTTCCTAGCAGCAATCTCAACTAACATAAAAAAGGACCAAGCTTAAAAAGATGAAATGTAATTTTTTTCTGAACTATTTTTTGTAAGTCACCCTGTAAGCAACTGTTCCTTTTTGAGGTAAAGAAAGTATACTAATAACTCTCCAGAGGTGCTTGTAGTTCACAGAGCAATTATTACAGACACACGTGCATCTCTGTGTGAGACAAAATAAGCTAACACAAACAGCTGCCCTGGCAAGATCTAAACATCTAGATGTTCTGCGTATAGTATTAACTCACTGCTAAGCCTAAGGGAGGCAAAAGCCGCTAACTTTTTAAAAAATATATATATATTTTAAAACCTTTTGAATATTTCTCTATTACTATATAATTCTTCACACCTTTTTGACAGGCATCTATATTTTTAAGGCATTATATTGCATTAAAATGTTTATAAAAATTATCATTCAAAATATAAAAAAAGCTGAAATTCAAATGCTTTTTACAAATATCTGATTTAGCTTGAGAGTTTATATATTATTGTATCATACACACAAAAAATTTAATTTATTATATTTTGATTTTTTTTTTTATCTATAGTTTGATAATTCAGTCTATTTTTTGTTTATTTGATATATCCTTACCTGATAAACATGTTAACGATGCGTTATTGTGATTTGAAACATGATTTATTTACTATTAATTACAATTATTTTGTTTTCAAACATTGTTGATGCCTTTGCGCATGAATATGCAGTCACAATCTATACACAATTAATTGTTTTTATTATTTTACTAGTTTTTATAACTGGAGACTTTAAAAGTTAATTAAAACTGTTAAATGTTATGATCAGAGAAAATAATAATGTTTGTTGTAAAATAAATAATTCAATTAAAAAGACAAAAATTAGTGTATGTATATATATTATACAGTAAATATTAGGGATGGGCGAATGTTTCTAAAAATTCGAAATTTTCAATAAAATTCAAAATGATTTGTTCGAATAATAGAATGTTTAGCTATGTATTCAATATATATATATATATATATATATATATATATATATATATATACATACATATATATATATATATACATATTTATATTTTTATATATCTATAATATATGTGTGTTTATATATGACTATACATATATCTATTATATATATATATCTATATATATCTATATCTATATCTATATATATATATATGCACATATATATACAGTATCTCACAAAAGTGAGTACACCCCTCACATTTTTGTAAATATTTTATTATATCTTTTCATGTGACAACACTGAAGAAATTATACTTTGCTACAATGTAATGTAGTAAGTGTACAGCCTGTATAACAGTTTAAAATTGCTGTTCCCTCAAAATAACTCAACACACAGCCATTAATGTCTAAACCGTTGGCAGCAAAAGTGAGTACACCCCTAAGTAGAAATGTTCAAATTGGGCCCAAAGTGTCAATATTTTGTGTGGCCACCATTATTTTCTAGCACTTCCTTAACCCTTTTGGGCATGGAGTTCACCAGAGCTTCACAGGTTGCCACTGGAGTCCTCTTCCACTCCTCCATGACAACATTACGGAGCTGGTGGATGTTAGAGACCTTGCGCTTCCCCACCTTCCATTTGAGGATGACCCACAGATGCTCAATATGGTTTAGATCTGGAGACATGCTTGGCCAGTCCATCACCTTTTCCCTCAGCTTCATTAGCAAGGCAGTGGTCATCTTGGAGGTGTGTTTGCGGCCCAGTCTCCAAATGGAGGGTATCATGCTCTGCTTCAGTATGTCACAGTACATCTTGGCATTCATGGTTCCCTCAATGAACTTTAGCTCCCCAGTGCCGGCAGCACGCATGCATGCCCAGACCATGACACTCCCACCACCATGCTTGACTGTAGGCAAGACACACTTGTCTTTGTACTCCTCACCTGGTTGCCGCCACACATGCTTGACACCATCTGAACCAAATAAGTTTATCTTAGTCTCATCGGACCACACGACATGGTTCCAGTAATCCAAAACCTTAGTCTGCTTGTCTTCGGCAAACTGTTTGCAGACTTTCTTGTGCATCATCTTTAGAAGAGGCTTCCTTCTGGGATGACAGCCATGCAGACTAATTTGATGCAGTGTGCGGTGTATGGTTTGAGCACTGACAGGCTGATCCCCCACCCCTTTAACCTCTGCAGCAATGCTGGCAGCCCTCATAGTCTATTTCCCAGATACAACATCTGGATATGATGCTGAGCACGTACATTCAACTTCTTTGGTCGACCATGGTGAGGCCTGTTCTGAGTGGATCCTGTCCTGTGAAACCGCTGTATGGTCTTGCTCATTGGGCTGCAGCTCAGTTTCAGGGTCTTAGCAATCTTCATAAAGCCTAGGCCATCTTTATGTAGAGAAACAATTCTTTTTTTCAGATCCCCAGAGAGTTCTTTGCCATGAGGTGCCATGTTGAACTTCCAGTAACCAGTATGAGAGAGTGTGAGAGTGATAACACCAAATTTAACACACCTGCTCTCCATTCACACCTGAGACCTTGTAACACTAACAAGTCACATGATACCGGGGAGGGAAAATGGCTAATTGGGCCCAATTTGGACATTTCCACTTAGGGGTGTACTCACTTTTGTTGCCTACAGTTTAGACATTAATGGCTGTGTGTTGAGTTATTTTGAGGGGACAGCAAATTTACACTGTTATACAGGCTGTACACTTACTTCTTTACATTGTAGCAAAGGGTAATTTCTTCAGTGTTGTCACATGAAAAGATATAATAAAATATTTACAAAAATGTGAGGGGTGTACTCACTTTTGTGAGATACTGTGTGTATATATATATATATATATATATATATATATATATTCCTTATTCAGTTATCTTCTCAAGACTTTAATAAACAAAGAAATTGTTTCTTTAAAATACGACCTGAATTATATAGTACATATGTTTTAAAATAGACTCGTTATTCCTCCTTGTTAAACACTTAAATTACTGTGTATTGGTTTGTAATGTCTATTTAGAAGAGATGCAAAACTCTAATGACTTGCTGGTCAGAAAAACAATATCTTCTGTTCAATCCAGAACAATGATTGTCTATTTTGTTTGACAGCAACTGTAATTAATGATTTCCATCCTTTATCTTAGAGTTAAAACAGAGAGATGTGCTTCTGACAGATATTTTATTAATGGTTTTGCTATGTTGGTATTTATACATGAAAGCTTTTTTTTTTTTTCTTTTCATTTGTATAACTCAAAAGCAGACTCTTTCCCAGGGAATGTCTGGGTATGGTTGGGTGGCTGTTTAAAAGTAAAAGCAATATGCTCATGGTCATTCAAACCTTGGTTCCACAATATGGAATAATGTAAACTAATAAGACAGATCTCTTTGTATCATTTTGTCATCTGTGTCCTGATGAAGCAATTAATAATGACATCTGTGAAACCTGTCACCCAAAGTATTTTGTTTAAAACAACAAGGCATGTCAACTCCGAAACTCTGTATCTATATTCTAAAATGTGATTCATTATCAATAGGGTTTGGTGTATAGATTTTCTGCTCTCTTGTAGTTTTTAAATATATTCTCTTCAAAGATAATTATGTTGTATATAATTCTTAATAAAAAATATTATGGTCTAGATTACAATGGGATTGCAAAAATATTAGTGCTATTGTATGTTAACATTGTTCGAGAGCCATCAATAGCGATCCTAGACTATTGCTCAAGTACTTGAGCAATAGTCTAGGGCATGCTAAGATTGCACTAAATCCCTCACATAACAGGTTAAAAAGGGGGGTGTACCCAGTAAAATTAATGTTGGATATCGCACTAAGCCAAGGGTGGGCTAAGCCAATGGTGAACATGTAGTGAAGTTATTTAAAGGGACAGCCAACTCAAAAATATTTATTGTTTAAAAAGATAGATAGTCCCTTTATTAACCTTTACCGAGTTTTGCATAACCAACATGGTCCTATATCATATTAATACACTTTTTACCTCTGTAATTACCTTGTGTCTAAGCCTCATCCGACAGCCCCTTGATCACATGACTTTTTATTTATTATTTAATGACTTGCATTTTATCCAATTAGTGCAGTGTCTGCCACGGACATGAGCACAATGTTATCTATATGGCTCACATGAACTCGCAGTCCCCTGTGTTGAAAAGCTAAAAAAAAATCATGTGATAAGAGGCTGCCTGTAGTGGCTTAGAAACAGTCAGACATTTAGAGGTTTAAAGGTTATAAAGTATATTAATATAACAATGTTGTGCAAAGCTGGGGAATTGGTAGTAAAGGCGTTATCTATCTTTTTATTCAATAACAATTTTGGTGTTGACTGTCCCTATAAATAGTTATTTGCTATACTATTTACTCCAAGTCTTAAAAAGCACTAAATTTTACAGCAGTATAAAACCATCAAATGTAGCAAAAGTAACACTTAAAGAAATATGAAACACATTTTTTTTCTTTCATGATTCAGATAGAGCATGTAATTATTAACAATGTTTTAATTTACTTGTATTATCTAATTTGCTTCATTTTCTTGGTGTCCTTTGTTGATGATGTAGCAATGCACTACTGGGAGCTAGCTGAATGCATTGGGTAAGCAAACATGAGGCAAATATGTGCAGATACCAATCAACAATTCCTGAGCCTACCTAAGTATTTTTTTTCAACAAAGGACACACAGAGAACAAAAACAATTAGATAATAGAAATAAATAGGAAAGTTGTTTAATATCACATGTTCTATTTGAATAATGCAAGAAAAAAAATTGCATGTTATACTTGCACAAAAAATAGCGCTCCCTGCTCTCCCTTTGTAATCTAGCACTATGTGTTTTATTTTAGTACTATTATAATTCTCTGTACCCTAATTTTTTCTCCCCAATAATTTGTTCCTTGTGATCCATTTTACCTGCTGGACTGTATTAAATTGTTTACAAATTCATCGTTTACCTTTATATCGGCATATGGGATAGTTGATTTTGCCTGTGGTATCCCTACCTATACTGAAAGATTTTATACTTAAAGGGACAGTATACTATAAAATTGTTTATCCCTTAATGTGTTTCTAATTACTTTCTTACCCGCTGCAGAGTATAAAATGTATGAGATTTGCTTTTTTAAGGATTATTTGTGTATACGAATGAGCTGATTTTGTGTTTTGAAGCCACAACCTAATAAAATGGGTTGAGCTTGTAGGTATAATCAGATCTCATTACTTTATCACATTGTGTACATATACCTGCTTACATCTGTCCATAAACCAATCACTAATACTTGGAGAGAGCAATGGAAAATTAATATGTCATTACCTTATCTCTTCTATAACCCACTGGGAGTGTGATTTATTCTACTGGCTGTGTTTCAGGATGGGTGGGGATACCACAGGCTAAATAAACTATTTCAAATGCCAATATAAGGGTAATGAAAATACTTTTAAACAATTTAATACACTCCAGCAGGTAAAGTAGATAGTTGGGAACAACTTAAAGGGGAGAACATTTTTAAGTAAACTTAAAGTATAGGCTATAAAAAAAGCTGTGTAAACAAAAAAATTACACTCCCAGTGGGGGTTAGGGGAGATAAGTATTATGTAATTTATTCAGTTGTTCTATGTAAGGGCCTGATGATTAAAGATTCTTCTGCGGACCTTCGATTGTGGCAATTGCCTGTCGTTTCCCCCTGGAGCTCAGCGTAACCACGTACTAAAGAAAAAGGACTGGGTATGCAAATATTTTATATGCCATCAGTAGTTTCTAGTCAGAATATATGGATCTACTGGACTATATGGATCCACATGACTGTACCCTTGTGTGCACCCATTTTGGTAACATCTGATAGGGATGTGAATAGTGCAATTCACACTCACCTTGGCAATATCCCCCCTTTTTTGACACATATGTGCTCTCATAAAGAAAAGATTGATTTGACATGTTTCAATTATATTTGTATTTGATTGTATTCACTAATAGTACACTTGTATCGTGTTTGACCACCTCTGGACAAAGTGCAGCCTGGACTAGTCAGCATTTCATAACTGCTGTGGTTGCTATTTTATTTCTGTTTTTATTATAATTATTAATGTATTGTACTCATTTGTATTGAGAGCGTAATAACCAAAGCCTCCCTGGGAGAAAGTGAAACAAACAGTTTTAGGATGTATTTTACAATAAAAGGTTGCAAAATAAATAAGGAATGTATATTGCAATAATGTTCCACTTGCAATAATTAAACATTTTAAGTATTGTTGAAATGTCAAGTTTAATAATCCTTTAATCTTATATTTATCAAGTTAAAATTTGCTTAAAATAAAAGAAAAATCGCCCACATGAACCATGGAGTTTTTTTGTTATCCTCTACAAATTATTGGTGTGTTGGAAGATGTTGACTTAACCCTTAAAACAGCTTTACATAGAGTTTTATATCTTTGCACCTATTAGATCTCCTGGAGAAATACATTTTTCATTCTCCTCACCTCGCCTGTTGAAAGATGCACAAAAAAGAGGATTTTTTAAAGATAAAAATTGGCACTTTCATGTGCTACTCCACATGAGAGCTGAGGCGTGACGTTAGGTGCATTACAAGGATTGATAAATGTTGTCCTTTAGCTTTGTATTTTATATTACTTTACACTTCAGAGTTGGTCCTTTCAGTATTAATACATTTAAGCTTTGTACTTTCTCATTTGTATTTTAATGCATTTATATTTTGATATATGTACAGCAGTGATTTTACAAATTCTGATGTTTTTTTATATTTCTTTGTTACTTTAACAAATTAGAATCAAACTTTGTATATTTCTGTGTATTTTTTTACAAATTACATTGCACTTTGTATTTTCTTTATGTATATATTGTATGTATGTGTATACATGTGTTTATACGTGTATTTATGTGTTTATATGTGTGTGTGTGTGTGTGTGTGTTGGGAAAATGGTGCAGATAGACTTGATGGCAAAAGGTTGCCACAAAGCTTCAATTTGTAATAAACACAATATCATCAAATCACAATAAAGTGAAGCGCAATAAAATAATGTACTTCTGTATATGAATATATAGGGTTAGATTGCAAGTGGAGGGGTATTTTACACTTCTGCTAGAACACTAATTGTGCTAGAAGTAAAATGTTTGCTTGCTTTGGGTTGCACTGGTATTATGATTTGAAAGTAAAACGTTATTGCTCTCGAGCTAACCCAACGCAGGTACTTCTGTATATGAATATATAGGGCTAGATTACAAGTGGAGGGGTATTTTACACTAACGCTAGAGTGCTAATTGTGCTAGAAGTCAACTTTTCATGCACGTTGGGTTGCGCTGGCATTATGATTTAAAAGTAAAATGTTATTGCTCTTAAGCTAACCCGACACGCGCATACAGCTTACTTCTAGCACAAATAGACTGTTGTGCAAAAGATAACCTCTTCCCCCATAGAAGTCATTGGAGAAAAAAAGTTGGGAAAAAAAAATAACACCCGACTTGCGCGCTAACCCAATCGCATATTCTCATGACATGAAAATATGAATATTTCACATTCCAATTCATAAAGATATATATATATATATATATATATATATATATATATATAAATCAGCAGAGAAAGGATGCACTCACCAGGATTTTCAGTGTTATCTTTTAATGGTAACACTGAAAATCCTGGTGAGTGCATCCTTTCTCTGCTGATTCTATCTACAATGTGGAAGCACCCTGGGTAGCTGTTCTTCTAACCGTGAGTGCTGGCCTGTTGGACATTTATATATATATATAGGAATATCTATTTTAAATACATATTCTGCTATGTGAAGAACAATGGAATGTGAAATCTATACAGTAAATACACAGTTAAACACTTTATTATATAATATGAATATCACATAAATATGCTTTTGCATGTTTTCTTCTACTTAATTGCAAAGGGCTCCAGGGCTGGCCTTTGGGGTGTGAGACCTGTGCGGTCACAAAGGGCGCAACACCCTAGAGGGCGCCTAATTTGCAGACAGAAGGAAGTTTAAAAAAAATATATATACATTTTTTATGGCTGGCGGAGGGGGGAGGAGCAGGACTGCAGCGGGTGCATGCGTGATGCTCAAGTGTAAGTACAGTGGAGCCAGAGGACTTGGGGTGTGATGAGCCAAGAGTGGTCTTCTTGGTAGCACACATCAGCACGTTTGTTTCCTGGGGTTGGGTTGTCCATATCATGTGATGACTCGCAGCCCGTGCTTAGACTCAGAGGAGAGGCAGTAGTGCTTGTTTTGAGGCCACAGCTGGTGCGGGTTCAGAGCGGTGGAGGTGATCCGGCCCTATGATTCCGACGTGCGGCTGGTGAGAGAAGCCCTAGGCCGGCATCAAGTAAATCTGGTGATTATTAATACCCCGCCAGGTATCTGCCCCAGCCATAGCAGTTATTGTTATTTGTTGATAATATTATTATTTTATTTATTATAATCCAAGTACTTCTAAAAGTGTTTATATTTCAGCATTAAGGAATAATTTTATTTTTTTGTAATTTCACATAAAATAATAAGCACATTCTGTTATGTGGCTGCAGTTTTGCAACAGTGAAGTTGTCAACCATTATCTTGAGCTATGAATGTTGTAGGTAGGAGATCTGCTGCAAAGGGTTAAACACAGAGAACTGCTTGTCCAGAGCACGGCCAATCAGCTGCTGCGTTTGTGTGATACTGCCAAACATTGGCTTTGTTGCATTTGTGGCCCTAAACAGGACTTTAAAGGGTCAATAGTTGAAACCATATACAAAACTAATACAGGGTTTATTGTCTCCAAATAATAATAAGTACAGCGGAGGGCTTGGGGTGCTTATTATATGGTTCTCTGTTTTTGTTAAAGGGACAGTAAAGTCAAATTTAAAGGGACACTCTACACCAGAATTTTTATTGTTTTAAAAGATAGATAATCCCTTTATTACCCATTCCCCACTTTTGCATAACCAACACAGTTATAGTAATATACTTTTTACCTCTCTAATTATCTTGTATCTAAGCCTCTGCAAACTGCCCCTTTATTTAAGTTCTTTTGACAGACTTGCAGTTTAGCCAATCAGTGCTGGCTCCCAGGTAACTTCATGTACATGAGCACAGTGTTATCTATATGAAACACATGAACTAACACCCTCTAGTGGTGAAAAACTGTTAAAATGCATTCTGAAAAGAGGTGCCCTTCAAGGTCTAAGAAATTAGCATATGAACCTCCTAGGTTAAGCTTTCAACTAAGAATACCAAGAGAACAAAGCAAAATTGGTGATAAAAGTAAATTGGAAAATTGTTTAAAATTACATGCTCTATCTGAATTATGAAAGTTTATGTTGGCCTAGACTGTCCCTTTAATTGGTTAAGAAGTTGTTTTTTTAATATGGTCTATAGGAAAATTGTTTAAAATTACATGCTCTATCTGAATTTTATTCTTTTTGCTTTCCCAATTTTTATTAAGTACTTGGCATTCCATTGTATTGTATCTTTTATCATAACAATGTTGCCCGTTATGCCTAGCTCCCTCCATGTCCGTAGGGTCTTGTATCCTTAATATTTAATATATATTACACCAACCTTTCTATTGGATATGCCTTGGTATCTCTATGATTCCCCAAGTGTCTCCCTTTTATAGTATTAGGTATATATATTTTTCATATGCTCCATTTTTATATTTGCTGATATTAATGTTTCTTCTGAGTTTTCACACTGCTTAATAGTTTACCTATAGAGATTTTTTTTCTGGTCTCTAGTGGGTCTATCTTGTAAAAACAATTTTGTCAAATTAGGGAGGTTGTAGGGTTAATGCTTAACATCATGTATATTACTCATGCAACAGGTGTGTTCTAACAATTTTAACCTATCGGAAATTTAGGTAATTGTACTTAAGGGGTGTGACACATAGCACTATAGGCTATGACTACGGCTGCAAGCTGAAACGCGTAAGCCATTCAGTGCCACACCTGGTTGCTATTTTTTCTTGTTTGTGTGCCATTTTTATTTTAAATATTTTTCAATAAAGACGCTTTTAGTAGTACTCCCAGGATCTTCGTTTCCTATTTTTGCTATCTGAATCATGAAAGTTTATTTTGGACTAGACTGTCCCTTTAAACTTTCATGATTGAGATAGTGCACGTAATTTTAAGAGACTTCAGTTTGCTTATATTATTCAATTATTTTTTTTTACTTTGGTATCATTTTTTGAAAATTGTTACCAGTGTTTCCATTTAAAGGAATTATTTTTGGGGGGTTGGCACCACGGGAGTAGCCAGCACAGGGTGTCTAAACACCTAAGACTGGCCCTGTGTCTCTACATAGGGTGACCATATTGCAACTTTAAAACAGGACACTTAAAAAAACATATGTCAGGGCTGTTTAAAGAAATGCTTTGAATAATGTTCCATTCTAAGAACCCTGACACATGTATTTTTAATATGTCCTGTTTTAAAGTGGCAATATGGCCATCCTATATATGTATACTTATGTATTTATGTGTTTACATGTGTATGTATGTCTGTAAATACATATATACACATATAAATACATATGCACACATATATGTATATGTAATTAGCGCTCCTTTTGTATTTTGGCCCAATATATATAAATATGAGTGAAATACTTCAATTAAATTAATTTTACATGTGTTTTTATGCATATTTTTAAGCATCAACACTTTACTTCAGCAATATTTTTGTTGTGCTCGAGCGCAACACTTAAAGGGACACAGAACCCAATTTTTTTCTTTTGTTATTTAGATAGAGCATGCAATTTTAAGCCACTTTCTAATTTACTTCTATTATCAATTTTTGTTTGTTCTCTTGCTATCTTTATTTGAAAAAAAAGGCATCTAAGTAATTTTTTTGGTTCAGGTTCTGGACAGCACTTCCACTCCACTGTGGTGGTAAGGTTCCGCTTGTCTCTACCGATTACTGCAGCCACGAACTTTCTTTTCTGATATTTTTAATGGCAATATTGTAGTTTGTTACCACCGTCACAAACCACTTTTATCCTTGCTGTATCACCTCTCACCGGAGAGCACGGATTTTAACTGGATAGCTGGATTTGGGGAAACCGCAAGAGAGTCCTATTGGAATACTGGCTGGGAGCCACAACCACTAGCGGAGCCATCCTAATCGGTAGAGACAAGCGGAACCTTACCACCACAGTGGAGTGGGAGTTAGCTGGACAACTCTGAGAGTCCAGGAGGCACCTGTGACACTTCTCAAGTGTCTTTCATCCTGTGAGTACCTGGTATTATTTACTAAGCGTGTTCCATCCCATTGGTAACCGCACTATGTTGGCGCCTTCTTTTATCTTTTTTTCTATATAGTATCCACCCCTGGGTCACCAACAGGGATCTTTTGGAGAAGAGCCTGCCTACTGTGATTTGGACATTACGCCCATCATATATGTAACACTTTGAACTTTGATCATTGGGACTTTTTCACTATAACATTTTACAATTCTATCACATTGCTGTGTTCATTATTTACAGTGCCTTGCAGTTTTATCACCTTATTATTTTGGGGTGTTTGCTGCAAAGACACCACTATATTATGTTATCACTTTTAATATCTAAGAAGAATTTATTTGTTTCTTAAGAATTCATTTGTATCCTAATATAATTTGATTGGGGTATTTTTCTATAACGATTTGTATCGTATAGTTATATATTTAGATTTTTAACACTGTGATTGTGTCTCACTGTCATACAGACAGTGGATTTTCAGACCATTGGCGCACTAATTATACACTAGCACTTTCTGGACAGCACTTGTTTATTGTTGGGCGAATTTATCCACCAATCAGCAAGAACAACCCAGGTTGTTCACCAAAAATGGGCCGGCATCTAAACTTACATTCTTGTATTCAAATAAAGATACCAAGAGAATGAAGAAAATTTGGTAATAGGAGTAAATTAGAAAGTTGCTTAAAAATGCCATGCTCTATCTGAATCATAAAAGAAGAAAAAATTGGGTTCATTGTCCCTTTAACCTTACCACTTGTGATATGATCAATAATAGCACTCCCCGCTCTATCCATTCAAAGCTTAGGGAACACTAAAAAAATATCATCCACATTAAGATTCTCTAGTAAAATGTTTGTTACTATCCACTTGCAATACCTGATTGTGCTCTATTCTTTTGGCAAGGTCGCTAAGGATAACGACCCCTGCGCAGTAGTAATTTAGCCCATTTGACGTATCAGCATTTTTTTGTTTAGTGAATCAGAATATGTTTATTTTGTTCGGTTTTGTTTTAGCTTTCCATTTAGCTTTCAATATTTCATGAAACAGACATAACATCTATTGTCTCAATTACAATTTGTTTCTTGACTCGTGTGTTATTGCGTTAATCAGTTTGTACATCAATTAGAACGAGTGTATTATCACACAAATTCACAATAATGTGATCAAATTAGGGTGCTTTGTTTTATCTTGTGTGATTTTCTCTGACAGAATAAGGGAACAAAAAGACAGCTAAAGTCTTAGCAGACGACAGGCTTCAACAAAATAGTTTTCATTCTCTTTTGCACATGAAAATGTCTGACATTGCTGTTTACCATTTGACATTAAAGATTTCAAAACAAATTTTCGTTTGCTTTACTGAAAGGAAAATTATAGCATTATTTTCAGTTTCTTGTAAGCCTGTTCTCTCTATATAAATCGTTTGGTGTTTTCCATTTGAGGATGCAGCTGGAAGACTGGTATTTTGCTCATTGATCTTAGAGCAGTCATTCATTTTCTCTGGGAATTTTTATGTTAGCTCCCTTATTGGGAATATGCTAATGACATCCACCATGATTACTGATTTTCTTTGAATTTTTATTCCTCTGTGAGCAAAGCAATCAGAAAGAGAGAGAAGGAGATTTACTACTTGCTTGCATGCCTTCTTCAACCATCTGCTCTAACCAGTTTCATTTGAATAAGAGCTGTAGTTTGAGACACTTTGCATTGGCTTTGCAAAACAATTTGAAGCCTAAGAGTCGCTAGCAGTTGTCTTTCAGTGTCACGGTAATGTTGCATTGCAGCAGTGTATTGTACGTATAAGCTCTCATTTGCATAGCTAATGTGCTTAATACAACCTGATATTGTACATTTAGTTTGGCTGAACATTATATGAAATTATAATTACGAAGCTTAAATCATTCTCTGCAATACCTCTGTAAAATTATTGTCAAACTGCATATGAAGCAATTAAACCTCTTTAACTGAATCTAAAAATGTAAAACCCTATTCAGAGAGCCAAAAAAATATGCATTGTTCTTGCAACAAAGGATACTGATTTGCGACTTTCAGTAAATCCTATTAACTTTAATACATTTAAAATAGTATAATTTCTCTATTTTAAAAAAAAAAGTTAATTAATATTTTAGTTGTAATGATTAAAACAGACCTTTTATTAGAAACATACAAGTACAATACAATTCTTAGGTAGAATCCTATGCCCTTCATTTGTGGCTGCTGTAATTTACACAAGGCAAATGAAAAATATGCTATGAGATCTTCTTGAGCAGAGTTAATGAGATGGCGTGCCTACATCATGCTGTATAGCTGACATAAGTGTTTACATCATTTTGCATGCAGGTAATATCAGATGCTGCTTTTGAATAACAGATTATTTATTATGTCAAATGGAATTCCACACATATAACATTTATAAGTAGCATAAATAGACTGTAAAGTCAATTTTTACTTCCATGATACAGCATACAATGGAAAACAATTTTCCAGTTTACTTTTTTTTTTTGCTTCACATTTGCTTTGTTCACTTGGTATCCTTTGTTAAAGAGCAAATCTAGGTTGCCTCAGGAACAGCAACACACTACTGGGAGCTAGCTGATCACATCTGTTGAGACATTGACAATAGGAATTTATGTGCAGCCACAAATCATCAGCTAGCTTTAAACACTTTGAGATGGTAATATAAAATGATAAATTATATATATATATATATATATATATATATATATATATATATATATATATATATATATATAATCTACAATATACTTTCATTATTTATTGTGTCCACTTTTCCTGTAATTTCATTATGAAATTGTGAGCTTTTTAGTTCCTGTTAGAAATGGAAGTGCAGTATATTGTTATATTCTGCACAGTCATTGGCTGCAAACTCTAGTGACCTATTTATAACTATCCCTAATTGGCCACAGGAGAGAAGGTAACCTAAGTTACAACATGGCAGCCTCCATTGTTTTATAGACACTAAAACTTTACACTTATTTTGTAAATATTTAAACAGCTAATGAAACTTTAAAAATGACATCCACATGTTATTCTCAGACTACTTTTTTTTTTGGAAAAAGAAAAGTATATCTACATGTGAGTATGCCCGTATTAAGTCCTCTTACTCAGAGTTAATGCCGCTTTAAACAGTTCTAGGGGAGTCCAAATCTTGTATGTCCCATCACATAGTGATCCTTATAACCACACTCATATATAAGCAATCTCAGAGGACCAGAACCATGTCCCTCCGTACTAAAGTGCTCAATGTGTTATCATGGGGCTAAGGGCAGCAGTATATTCATATATATGTCTCAGTACGTTGTGAGTATAAAGCGCTGTCCTGCTCTGTATACAGTACAAGAGGGACTCACCCTTAGTTGATTATATCCAGATCTATGCAAGGTGGGGAGCGGCATCATCAGTCAGCCGAGGGGATCATTACTTCAATCTCCACTCCAAGCCCTGCTCTCTCCCGCTTCTTCGATCGGATCCACTGTCTGCAAATGTCCGTGGTCTGTGCTTGACGCTGTGACGTCATGGGTCCAGCATGTGTGGCCTGCGATTAGCTCCTGACTTGGAGGTGTGCTTCGTTGGGTATGTGTATAGGAGCCCCAGTGCTCTGTGTAAACATATAGAAAAAAGGATATACCAAAACGAAGCAGGCTCCAATGGGATTAAAACAATGAAATGTATTCCAAATATATTAAAAAAGCAAAACACGGCATCACAAAAAAGATTAGCTGAACTCAGCAAAGTAAACAGCCAAATTGAAAATGGTCTGACCAGTTTCGGTCTTTCCGACCGTAATCATAGACCTACATTACTTACTGATTAGTGAGTTTAAAAAGCAGTTAAAATATTATCATTGGTTGCTTAACTTAAAGGGACATGAAACCCACATTTTTTCTTTCATGACTTAGAAAGAGAATGCAATTTTAAGCAACTTTCTAATTTACTTCTATTATCTAATTTGTTTTATTCTCTTGATATTCTTTGCTGAAAAGCATATCTAGATATGCTCAAAAGATGCTGATTGGTTGCTGCACATAGAAGCCTCATGTGATTGGCTCACCCATGTGCATTGCTTTTTCTTCAACTAAGGATATCTAAAAAAAGGAAGCAAAATAAATGATAGAAGTCAATTGTAATGTTGTTTAAATTTGTATTCTCTATCTGAATCATGAAAGAAAGATTTTGGGTTTAGTAACCCTTTAATTGATTGATTGTTACAAATTTCAACCCTTTAAAGAGCTTGGCAGAACTTTTTCTATGGTCAGTAAATAAACCATCTATTGTAACATAATAAACAGACAATTACATTTCTGCAACCCCATTTCTATTCCATGTACATATTTAACACTAGAGATAACATACATATGTAATAGTTATTCACAGAGTGGTATATAAAACCCATATAAAGGTGGCCTGTGTAAATTGTTTATATATATATTAATCATAAAATATCCTGATCAATAGATTTAAAAATAAAAAAAATATAATGTAATATATATTTTGTATAGTATATATAGGTCATATCAGGGGCTTACTATCCTAACCTGAACCAATTCCAAGGGTATCATATTACATTGTCTCCTATCCTGACCTCGGCCGTCCCAGGAAGAGACATCTACTCCCATATACTAATGTCCTATATCCTATCTATACATTATTCAACACAGTCTGTCAAAATGCTTAAGGGTATATACATAGTTGTAGTTGATTAATCCATCCACAGAGAGGCTTAAGCCCCCTCACCTTCTCTGCCAGAAATGAATTATATCAAATTCAAAACTGAATCCCTTTGGTACCAGACTATCCAGCTTGTGGATCCAGTATATTTCCTGGCAACTTAGAATTTGTAGCTTATCTCTACCCCTGGGTGGTCTCACTATTCTTTCAATAGCCTGCCACCTAAAGGTTTTGACATTGCCATGATGTATCTCTATAAAGTGCTTGGAGAGTGCTGAACATGGTCTCTCACCCGAGATGTTTGATAAATGCTCCTTTATCCGTGTGCCCACCTCTTGAGTGGTTCTTCCCACGTACTGCCGTAAACAACTGGTGCATTCTATTAGATAGACTACAAACTTACTCATGCAGTTAACGCTGCCTCTTGTCTCATATTCTTCCAAATGATTTGATGAGTAGATCTTATCTGTGACCCACACAATGGAATAAATTTCATTGATCCCATTGGAGCCTGCTTCGTTTTGGTATATCCTTTTTTCTATCCTTTTTTTCTTTGAAAGCATTATTCAATATAGCAATTATTTAGTTTTTAATGTCCCTTTAACTCAGAAACGAATGTGAATTTATTTGTGTAATTTAATTTGATTTCTTTTTGCATATATTGTGAGCACAGATGACTTTAATAACACATTAAACTGTGCTTCCTAATTTTAAAATATGGCATATTTGAATTAATATATTTAAAAAAAAAATTGACATAAGGAATTTTATATATAAGTGGTAACAAGGGATATGTATGCATCATCATGAAACACGTTTGCGTTTGAAGTTCTCATCCCTTTGTTCAACTTGATTGAGAACCTGTTTCATGTTTTTAATATTTTTTGATTATTAAAATTCTGCAATGTTTAATCACCTCCAGCCCCATTCCAACCATCAGCCTTTTTCAATTGTTACAATTCAATTGTGACATAATTTTTATATGCTTATTGTCGTTTATTAATGTGCTGCTAACTTGTATCATTGCTTACTACACTTTATTTTTTGCGTCTGATCAACGCATTAGAGTGTTTTTATAATCCATATTGCAAATTGTATTTATTTGTATTACTACTTTAGCTGTTATTTATTTTTTTGTGTACTTTTGATTCTGTATATATTCAATTGTATATTTTGCACTTCACTTTCGTGTTTGATTCTCACCCAGCCGTTAATTGGCTTTTTTCCACATCTACTCAATTAGTAATAGTTTTTTATGCCTTAAATAGGCTTTCTGCTATTGTGATCTCATTATTACTTTTTCTATATTTTTCACACTTTTTTCACATATTTTTCACATATTCACACATAGTGGTTTCACAATTTTTATGTCACCTATTTCAAGCTTTCATTAGCGCTTGTGATTTAAAGTTTATTTCTGGAACTTTTTCCAGTTTTATCTTTGCCTTTTTCATTAATTACGGGCATTAAATTTTGTCACTTGGTGAATTTTAGAGTGTGGAAGCGGCTGTTTTTGTTTGTAATAGAATGTGCATTGCATTTCTTCGTACAGACCACAGAAAAATGTTATCTAAGAGACGTTTATATAAATATTTCTGCCTATCATAAGCATCTGAGACGTTTTCTATTGAGCGATAGAAAGCAATTTCTGGTACATTTGATAGTGATAGGACCTAGCTCAATATCAGATTGTTTACTTACTTCTTGCTAAAACTGATTATCACAAAGAACAGTACATAAATTAAAAAGCCAAATTGCAATCTAAGTTACACTTTGATGTTTGTACATTATACTATGAAACGAATAATCATGTTGTCATCAACACTTCTTTTTAACTATTCACTATTGTTTGCTAATGTTATATTCCTCTGGGAAATTTATAAAAGACTTATAAAGAAAATATGTGAAATCTTAGATGACAGAAATCTTTGAAATAGCTGTATCATAAGCATTTTATATGAAGAACATTTACAAAAAGATTAGCTAATACAGTTTTAGACAAATTAGTCATATAACCATGGGGACATACGTTAGACATTCTTAATTAGAGCAAATGGAAAGATCTTCACAGATGTGTAGTGTTCATGTGGGAGAAGAGCTGTAGGGTAGTTTATTGTTATGAAGAAGTATACACTTAGGGTTACCGAAGAACCAATAAGTAGGACATTGCAATAGCACTAACTCTGAATTTAAAATAAGCAGTACATTGTTTTCTGAAAAAAATAAAAACTTTCTACTGTTTCCCTGCTACTTTGATCATGTGACAGCCATCAGCCAACAACAAACTCATATAGGTATACACTGTGAAGTCTTGCATGTGCTCACTAGAAGCTCTTGGTTTAGAAAGTGTGCAAATAAAGTGTACATTGTATTGTTCTTGTGTAGTCACTCAAATTAGTGTCTTACCAAAGAATAACTCAGAGAACACAGAACTGCATCTAGTCACTAACGGTTTATTATTCTAACTGAACTTGTTACTATATATGGTAGAAACACCAACAGCCAATCAACATTCTATATGCAAATTGACAAACAAATCACATGACATGTTAATAACATTACATACATAGGCATCTACTTATCAAGCCGCCGACTTTCTTGAATTCAACGGCACCCATATGCTCTCCTAAGATCGCCTAACATCGCGGCCGCGGACCTGAATACATTCTCCAAAGATACCAAAAAAGCTGTCAAAGAGCCGCACACCAAGTACGGTGCGATGAGCAGCGGACTGTTGTTAACTAAAAGTCATCGATCTCGCTGCTCTTTGGCTTTTTTTCAGCTTTCTTGGTACCCTGTCACCAAACACCCACACTATACTATACTGTTTACTCCCTAGACCGCCGCTCCTGGAACCCACCGCACCTAAATAAAGTTATTAACCCGTAAAGCGCCGCTCCTGGAGCCCACCGCAACTCTAATAAATGTATTAACCCCTAAACCGCCGCTCCCGGAGCCCACCGCCACCTACATTATACATATTAACCCCTAATCTTCCGCCCCCTATACCGCCGCCACCTACATAAAGTTATTAACCCCTATCCTGCTGCTCCTGGACCCTGCCACAACTAAATAAAGTGTTTAACCCCTAAACCGCCGCTCCTGGACCCCGCCACAACTAAATAAAGTTTTTAACCCCTAAACCGCCTCTCCTGGAGCCCACCGCCACCTACATTATATTTATTAACCCTAATCTGCCCCCCCTACACCGCCGCCACTATATTAAATGTATTAACCCCTAAACCTAAGTCTAACACTAACCCTAACACCCCCTAAATTAAATATAATTTAAATAAATCAAAATAAATTATTCCTATTTAAAACTGAATACTTACCTATAAAATAAACCCTAAGATAGCTACAATATAACTAATAGTTACATTGTAGCTATCTTAGGATTTATTTTTATTTTAAAGACAACTTTGTATTTATTTTAACTAGGTAGAATAGTTACTAAATAGTTATTAACTATTTAATAACTTCCTAGTTAAAATAAATACAAATATACCTGTAAAATAAAACCTAGCATAAGTTACAATTACACCTAACACTACACTATAACTAAATAAATTAAGTAAACTAAATACAATTAAAAACAATTATCTAAAGTACAAAAAACAAACACTAAATTACAGAAAATAATAAAATAATTACAAGATTTTTATACTAATTACACCTAATCTAATCCCCCTAATAAAATAAAAAAGCCCCCCAAAATAATAAAAATCCCTACCCTATACTAAATTACGAATAGCCCTTAAAAGGGCCTTTTGCTGGGCTTTGCCCCAAAAGTAATCAGCTCTTTTACCTGAAAAAAGTACAATACCCCCCAAACATTAAAACCCACCACCCACACACCCAACCCTACTCTAAAACCCTCCCAATCCCCCCTTAAAAAAATCTAACACTAACCCCTTGAAGATCACCCTACCTTGAGACGTCTTCACCCAACCAGGCCGAAGTCCTCAACGAAGCGGGACAAAGTGGTCCTCCAGACGGACAGAAGTCTTCATCCAGGCGGCATTTTCTATCTTCATCCATCCGGCGCGGAGCGGGTCCATCTTCAAGACATCTGACGCGGAGCATCCTCTTCCAACAACATCCGACGACTAACGGTTCCTTTAAATGACGTCATCCAAGATGGCGTCCCTTGAATTCCGATTGGCTTATAGAATTCTATCAGCCAATCGGAATTAAGGTAGGAAAAATCCTATTGGCTGATTGGATCAGCCAATAGGATTGATAGGATTGAAGTTCAATCCTATTGGCTGATCCAATCAGCCAATAGGATTGAGCTCACATTCTATTGGCTGATTGGAACAGCCAATAGAATGCGAGCTCAATCCTATTGGCTGATTGCATCAGCCAATAGGATTTTTCCTACCTTAATTCCGATTGGCTGATAGAAATCTATCAGCCAATCGGAATTCAAGGGACGCCATCTTGGATGACGTCATTTAAAGGAACGGTCATTCAGTCGTCGGATGTCGTTGGAAAAGGATGCTCCGCGCCAGATGTCTTGAAGATGGACCCGCTCCTCGCCGGGATGGATGAAGATAGAAGATGCCGCCTGGATGAAGACTTCTGCCCGTCTGGAGGACCTCTTCTGCCTGGCTTGGATGAAGGCTTCTGCCCGTCTGGGGGACCACTTCGCCCGGCTTCGTTGAGGACTTTGGCCCGGTTGGGTGAAGAAGTCTCAAGGTAGGGTGATCTTCAAGGGGTTAGTGTTAGGTTTTTTTAAGGGGGGATTGGGTGGGTTTTAGAGTAGGGTTGGGTGTGTGGGTGGTGAGTATTAATGTTGGGGGGGTATTGTACTTTTTTTTTAGGTAAAAGAGCTGATTACTTTGGGGCAATGCCCCGCAAAAGGCCCTTTTAAGGACTATTTGTAATTTAGTTTAGGGTAGGGATTTTTATTATTTTGGGGGGCTTTTTTATTTTATTAGAAGGATTAGATTAGGTGTAATTAGTTTAAAAAACTTGTAATTCTTTTATTATTTTCTGTAATTTAGTGTTTGTTTTTTTGTACTTTAGATAATTGTTTTTAATTGTATTTAGTTTACTTAATTTATTTAATTATAGTTTAGTGTTAGGTGTAATAGCAACTTAGGTTAGGTTTTATTTTACAGGTATATTTGTATTTATTTTAACTAGGAAGTTATTAAATAGTTAATAACTATTCTACCTAGTTAAAATAAATACAAAGTTGCCTGTAAAATAAAAATAAATCCTAAGATAGCTACAATGTAACTATTAGTTATATTGTA
Source organism: Bombina bombina (assembly GCF_027579735.1). NCBI lineage: Eukaryota > Metazoa > Chordata > Amphibia > Anura > Bombinatoridae > Bombina > Bombina bombina. The sequence continues at coordinate 123,550,340 of NC_069508.1, forward strand.
GCTATCTTAGGATTTATTTTATAGGTAAGTATTTAGCTTTACATAGGAATCATGTAGTTAATGATAGGAATATTTATTTATATATATTTAAATTATACTTAAGTTAGGGGGTGTTAGGGATAGACTTAGGTTTAGGGGTTAATAAATTTAATATAGTGGCGGCGGTATAGGGGGTGGAAGATTAGGGGTTAATAAGTATAATGTAGGTGGCGGTGGGCTCTGGTAGCGGCAGTTTAGGGGTTAATAAATTTATTTAGTTGCGGCGGGGTCCGGGAACGGCGGGATAGGAGTTAATAAGTTTTATTTAGATGATGGCTGTGTCGTGGCGGCAGATTAGGAGTTAATAAGTATAATGTAGGTGGAGGTGGTGTAGGGGGGGCAGATTAGGGGTGTTTAGACTCGGGGTACATGTTAGGGTGTTAGGTGTAAACATTCCCTTAGGAATCAATGGGATATCGGGCAGCAGCGAACATAAGCTCTCGCTGTTTTCTGACTCCCATTGATTCCTATGGCATCCGCCGCCTCCAGGGCGGCGGATTGAAAACCAGGTACGCTGGGCCGGAATAGTGCCGAGCGTACCTGATAGGAATGTGATAACTTCCAAAAGTAGTCAGAACTTGCGTTCGGAACATCTGTAGTGACGTAAGCATCGATCTGTGTCGGACTGAGTCCGGCGGATCGTATGTTACGTCACTAAATTCTACTTTTGCCGGTCTGTAGGTTTTGATAACTAAGGCGAATCAGGCTCGCCACAAATACGCTGCGGAATTCCAGTGTATTTGTGGTTTACGGCTTGATAAATACATGCCATATTCTCGTATTACACTTTTTTGTATGATAATTTACACTTTAGTCAATTTTGTGAATATATTTGATGGTTAGATTTTTACACTGCTGGTTGTATTTGTTTGTTCACTGTCATCTAATGCACCATAAAAAATTCCTTGTTTAAATTTCTATTTTTTTTATACTTGGTGCATAAATGATTCTATTCTATATAGGAAGATTGTGCACAATTTTATAAGAAGTAAATCGAAAAAGTTTTATTTTTAAATCTCCTGTTTAATTTTAACTTTAGTGTCCCTTTAAACTTAATGATGGAATTGATGTTTTACAAACAGCATAGTTCTTGGAGCTAATAAGAAATCATTAAATGAGGTTTATTGAGTCAGTGACCATGGTTTAATGAAGAGCTGTAAATGAGAATAACATATTGAATTCTTACCCTTTCCAATCTCTCTATATTCATTAAACAATTGAACAAACTTTAAAAAGGTCAGTAGAAGCAGAGCCAAAGGATAATGTGAGTAGTGATTTACTTCCAAATGAAAACAGGAGTGACTGCTTTCAGCTTACCCTCTTCAGTTCAGAGGACTCAATGGAGTTGTCCTCCAGTTCATTTATACATTAAAGAGGTCAACTTTTTGCTACCTCTGAATTTTTTTAATGTTGCCTTAGGGTAATAGTTCAAAGGGTGTATGTATGTTCGTCTGAGGAAGGAGCTAGTGAGCTCTGAAACGTCACTTGAATAAAGAGCTCTTTTTGTATAAATCCAGTGAGTGCGGAATCGAATACAAATTTACATGAAACTAAATATAAATATATATATATATATATATATATATATATATATATATATATATATAGGACATGGATCACAAAATGGAAATGGGGCTTAATTTTGGAAGGAGGAACGTTCTCTCTTTCCAACATGAGACTGCATGCCTGTGTAATTAGTAGATGACTTCCATAAACATCACAATCACTTACCTAATATATTTAATTCAATGGGATAAGAGTTTCATATGAGGTTCTGTACCGTAAAGAAAACATAGACCATCTATACAAAACACCCCATATAGTTAAAATAGCAATCCTTTCTTTCAAATGAAGGGTCACATGTTTCTCTATGTAGCAGTTGAATGCTACAGAAATTGCAATTACTTGTCTACTAGATGTTTATGGTATTCTGGCAGGCTTTAGCACCCACACATAAACAACTAAATGGATCAAGGAGCCCTATCATGTTAACATCATCATAACAATAATGGTCACCTAGAAGTAACTGCTGGGATCATTTTTATTTTGTTGGTGGTATTAAGGTTCATAGATCCTAGTTTTTCTTAGTAAATATTGTATATGTTGTGGTGTATCCAAATAGGGGATAGATAACAAGTGGAGTGGTATTAAACGCTTTAACACTAACTCCACTAATAGGTTGTTTTTTTTGCTCGCGTCGGGTAGCACTCATATTACAATTTGAAAGTAAACAGTTTTCGCTCTTGCGCTAACTCAATGCACATAAAAAGCGGAACTCAGAATATCATGCACACAATAACATTCCCCTATAGAAGTCAATGGACCAAAAAAACAAAAAAAAGCACCATAATCACGCAAACCTGATTGCCTATTCTCAAGTGTGCTAACCCGAAATTAAAATATGAATATTTCAAATTCCAATGTTCTTCACATAGCAGAATATGTTTCTATTTATTCATTAATACATATTTCTATTTATACCTGATGGTATTTTGTACAATATATATCTATACCTATATATATATATATATATATATATATATATATATATATATATATTTATTTATTTATTTATAAAATATTTTACCAGGAAGGATACATTGAGATTTCTCTCGTTTTCAAGTATGTCCTGGGATCACAAAACATTGCATTGATACAATAGGGTACAATAAAATACAAAAACAATAATAAAAATACACATTATATGCAAACATTTAACATAGAGCAGGTATGAAATATTTAATCAACCATGACAGGAGCATTCTGTTTTGAGATATGTATAGAGGGATCTCTTAAAGGATTTTAGGCTTGGGGAAGTTTTTAAAGTGTGAGGGAGGTCATTCCATAATTGTGGCGCTCTGTAGGAAAAGGAGGATCGAGCTGCTTTTTTTTTGTATTGAGGCAAGCTAAATAATGTGCTGTTATTGTATCGGAGGTTATAGGAGGTGGGAATAGCAGGGGAGAGCATTCTGCTCAGGTAGGGTGGGAGCTTCCCAGAAAGGCTCTTAAAGACAAGGCAGGAAAGATGGAGGGTGCGTCTGGATTCTAGCGACAGCCAGTTTAGTTCTTTTAGCATGTCACAATGGTGGGTCCTGTAGTTACATTGTAGCACAAAGCGGCAGAGCGAGTTATATAACGTATTTAGTTTATTAAGGTGAGTTTGCGGAGCAGGTGCATATACTATGTCCCCATAATCCAAGATAGGCATCAGCATTTGCTGTACAATCTTTTCCTTTACTGTAGGGCTGAGGCAAGATTTGTTTCTGTACAGGGCACCTAGTTTTGGATAAAGTTTAGAGGCAATTTTTTCTATGTGGAGTCCAAAAGATAGATTGGGGTCTAACAACATACCTAAGTATTTAAAAGAGTGGACTGCGGTCAGCGTGCAATTGGATTTTGTTTTGATGCGAAGATGGGAATTTTGTAATTTATGTATTTTAGGTCCCATTCCAAAGATCATTGTGACCGTTTTGTCAGTGTTTAGGAAGAGTTTGTTTTTCGAGATCCACTTTTCTACCTCTGTGAACTGGTCTTGGAGCACTGTTTCAAGCTGCAGCAGATCAGATTTGTTTGCATAGATTACTGTGTCGTCTGCGTACATGTGTACAGTTGAGGATTTGCAGACATTAGGCAAATCATTTATAAATAATGTGAATAGTAGGGGGCCGAGAATGGAACCTTGGGGAACACCACATGTGACTGGGAGAGGGAGGGAGTCAATGTTAGAGACAGAGACATATTGTGATCGATCCGATACATATGATTTAAACCAGGTTAACAGGTGATCAGCAATACCAGAGTTTTTTAGTTTGAGAAGTAGTAGGTCATGGTCCACTGTGTCAAAAGCCTTTGCAAAATCAAGGAAAATAGCTCCAGTTAGGTCTCCTTGTTCCATGGCAGTTTGGATGTCGTTGCAAACTTTTAGGAGGGCAGTTGTAGTGGAGTGATTCGGTCTGAAACCTGATTGATCAGGGGTCAGATAGTTAGAAAGTTGGTAATACTCGCATAATTGCGTATATATATATATATACACACACACATGATTATATATAGGCATAGATACATACATATATATAGGAATAGTCCCCTATTTTCAGAACATTAGAACATTTAAATGTCTGTTAATACATATTTACACATATAAATACATAAATACCTATGTACACACATATAAATATATTTATATATACATAATTAGACATGAATATGTATGGATCTCTATGTTAAAGCCCTTTGCTTGCCTTTTTAAAGTATACAACAAACTATTTTTAAAAAATGCATTTTTTTCAAATTGTAGTAAGCAATGTTATAAATGTTTTTTTTTTTTTAAAACAAGCTTTATTAAATTTTATGAAGATGACAATCAAACATGTATCATGACATTAATAATGACTTGACAATAAAGTGCAAATAATAGTTACATGAGTTAATATAATAAACAAAGCTTAATAATGTCACCTCTTGTTTCCAGATGATAAATAGAAAAGAAAAAGGGGGGATTTACCTTATTCAAATTTTGTGTGAAGTAAGAAATACTCTTGATTCCCCTTAGAGCTTGTTTGTTTTTCTTTTTTCATTTTTCAACTAGCGTATATACAATTATTGTAAAGAATTGTATTTCCAAAATATTTGTCTAAATAGATTAGTAAGGAAAGAGAAAGAGAAGAAGTAATACATTTACAAGAAAAGAAAAAAAGGGGAAGAGGGGAAGGGGAAAAGAGATTTTGTTTTAAACCAAGGAGGAGTATTGTATTATTGGTGTTGATTCTAGATTGTTTTTGTCCAAAGTGCTCACATTATTTAGTTTAAAAATGTGTTTGTCCAAATGTACCCAGTTCATTTAAAGAAATTTTGCTAGGAGCACCATGGTTTAGGTTAAAACATACATCTTTTATTAATATTCAAGGTGCTCAAACCCTGAGGGTAAAAAACAGTGTAATCTGTGCAATATCAGGCAAGGAAAAAAAATGGCTGACCAGTTAAGGCTGCTGCCTTACTCCTAGCATGCTTAAAACATACACAACCTTGCTAGTTTAAAAACCCTATGTCTGACTGCCTATTGGATACTGGGATACACACCCCTCCCTTTCCATAACCAATCAGGCTGTTAATTAATCAAAAGCACTCCTAAACTACGAACATCTTATTTTATCTGTGCTCTACTACTCTATCTGACACATAGTAATCACTAGTAGTGTGACTAGTAAATGTGAATCTATCCTAATGGTGACAAGTTTATACAGAGTAGCAATGACTGTATAAGAATGTTAAATGTCAATATACCTATTACACTGAGCTGGATATGCTCAATCTTTTTAGACCAAGTGGATCATCAGGTTGCCAAGACTAGAACCAATTAGGCTCATGAGCTACCGGAGACGGACTGTGTCATAATAACAGATTTAGAATGGCATCCTGGCGCTATCCAATGAGCGTCTTTATTTGTACTGTACTCCCCTAACCTATGACCAATCCAACCCCCTATTTTGCTGAAGATTACGGAACAATAATTCTCTGATCAAATGTATCAAAGCATTTAGCACAAATTTGTGCTTGAGTAAGTCCTGCTGGCCCCTTAAATTCCAAACATTCTAGACTAAGATCTATTTATTGTGGGGACCAAAACTTAAGTGTGGATGCCTGTATTATCTGTACTCCGCTCCAGGCTACTAACACACCCCACACTTGCATAGACAATCCTGCTCTGCGTTCATCGTATTGGAGCTTTGTAGAAAACATCTAGTAATGCAAGCGCTATTATGTTTAAAGGGCTCGCCCCTTTCAACCTATAAGCTTTAACACAAGATGCAATAGCCTATATAGATGTTGCTTATTACAGCTATACAATCTCCTTCAACAAAGAGGACATATGACTACCTATTCCAACCACCATTATACAACCCATTGCATATGCCCCCAAACTCATATACGAAGCATATGTAAATTGCCCCTATAACTCTCTTATATGTTTTTGTGTTTTACTCATCATTCTTTGGAGAGGGATAGATGAGACCAACTCTAATATTAAAATCCCATCCCAAGCTTATTGCCTGCTATGTGATGTCAGAGTTGGAGTTAGTTAGCTATATTAATAATATCCAATGGGCGATTGTGGATACTGTCAAAATGCCTCTGATCAGGATAACTCAAATGTACTACACCCATTAAAGGGACAGAACTACCAGAAGTTGATGAGATCGTATTCCGAGTTTAGACCTTCTGGAACCCTGGTCTTTAGCCTAAAGTTTCAGAAGGCCTCTCTTTCTCCAAGTTTTTGTGACCTGTCCTCTCCTCTTTTTGCGTGGGAGTACCCTTTCAATAATGGTCCATGTGAAGAACCTTGTATTTTTCTGATGAAAAACTGAAAAATGATTAATTAGGGGGGTAGTCAACACTCCAGATCTAATATCTGTTAGATGTTCTTTTATCCTTACCCTGGCCTCCCTTGTTGTGAGGCCAACTTACTGAAGGGCACATTGTGTGCAAGAAATAAGGCACACCACATAAGTGGAGCGACAATTCAAACAGAGACTATTCTGGAAACTCTCTCCTGTGACCATGGAGTTAAAGTTCTTCTCCAATTGTTACTCTCTCACATGCTATGCACCCAGGAGGAATTTGCTACTTGTTTCTTTTGTAACCTTGTGAGGGCTACCTGATTGCCTATTGTCCTATTTCTCTTGTAGGTAAACCTGACCCTTCTTGACACAGTTTCTTTTAGATCATCATCAGCTGACAACAAATTTAAATGATTGCTTATGATCTGGCAGATCTGAGCATACTGTTGTGAATATTTTGTTATAAATGTAACCTTACTGTCTAATTTTTTTCCTGGTTTCTTTTTACCTGTGCTCTAAAGACTCTCTCTAGTTAGCCTGGCTACTGAATCTCTCGCCTTAGTAATGACCACATTTTTAGCCTGTGTATGTTTTAAGCAGGCTAGGAGTAAGGCAGCAGCCATTTTTTTTTCTTGTTTGATATTGCACAGATTATACTGTTTTTTACCTTCAGGGTTTGAGTACCTTAAATATTCACTAATAAAAGATTTATGTTTTAACATAAAGCATGGTGCTCCTAGCAAAATTTCTTTAATTGAACTTTGTTTGGCCACAAGTAAGCACATGGTAAATAGGTTAGCTGCGGGGGAGGGGCTATCAGTTGCGGTTGACAGACCTAAGAAACTGGGTTAAGGAGGATGCTGTGAGGAGCTGCAGGTGAGCAGCTTAGAACTAAGATGAGTTACAGCAACCCAGGCACCTGTACAGCAGAGAGAATACCTATGGAGGATTTATGCTGCACAGAGGTGGGCAGAAAGGAGCTGCTGTATTGAAGCTAAAGGACTCCTGAACACACAGCACCCAGGAGTGGTGAGTTACTTTGCAATCTTTATCTAAGTGTGATTCCAGTTACTTACATTTGGTTTTTGATAGCACAGATTGAGGTAGGGGATTCCTCACACATTGTACTTCATTGGACTGTTTATTTCACCTCTGGGTACCTATTCAGGACTAGTGATGTCGCGAATAGTTTTTTCCTGTGTAATCTAATTGCAGTTGCCTGCCTGCCAAGCCACTTGCCCAGTGCCACCACTCATATCTGGTGTAACAGTAGTGTAAATTTAAAAAAAAAAACTTTTTTGACTGTGAAACATCAGTCTGCTAGTGTAATCTAATTGCAGTTGCCTGCCTGCCAACGTGTGTGCCAGGCCCACTTGCCCAGTGCCACACCACTCATATCTGTTGTAACAGTAGTGTAAATTTTAAAAAAAAAACTTTTTTGACTGTGAAACATCAGTCTGCTAGTGTAATCTAATTGCAGTTGCCTGCCTGCCAGCATGTGTGCCAGACCCACTTGCCCAGTGCCACACCACTCATATCTGGTGTAACAGTAGTGTAAATTAAAAAAAAAAAAAAACTTTTTTGACTGTGAAACATCAGTCTGCTAGTGTAATCTAATTGCAGTTGCCTGCCTGCCAGCGTGTGTGCCAGACCCACTTGCCCAGTGCCACACCACTCATATCTGGTGTAACAGTAGTGTAAATTTAAAAAAAAAAAAAACTTTTTTGACTGTGAAACATCAGTCTGCTTGTGTAATCTAATTGCAGTTGCCTGCCAGCGTGTGTGCCAGGCACACTTGCCCAGTGCCACCACTCATATCTGGTGTAACAGTAGTGTAAATTTAAAAAAAAAAAAAAAATTCTCTTGGAATTCTTAGTTGAAAGCTTAACCTAGGAGGTTCATATGATAATTTCTTAGACCTTGAAACCCACCTCTTTCAGATTGCATTTTAACAGTTTTTCACCACTAGAGGGTGTTAGTTCACGTATATCATATAGATAACACTGTGCTCGTTCACGAGAAGTTATCTGGGAGCAGGCACTGATTGGCTAGACTGCAAGTCTGTCAAAAGAACTGAAAAAAGGGGCAGTTTTCAGAGGCTTAGATACAAGATAATCACAGAGGTTAAAAGTATATTATTATAAATGTGTTAGTTATGCAAAACTGGGAAATGGGTAATAAAGGGATTATCTATCTTTTAAAACAATAAACATTCTGGTGTAGACTGTCCCTTTAAACTGGGAGTTTGGTCTGTCACTGTGAAGTGGGCGTAACCCTTACACTACCTGATCGATACAACATCATACCTGATGTTTTAAAGCATGTTATTCCAAACAATTTAGGAATGTTAGGTGATTTATGCCCTTTATGGCTTAAAAACAGACTCTGCATCAACTATGTAATTTTCCATGGGAGTTTTGCCATGGATCCCCCTCTGGCATGCCACAGTCCAGGTGTTAGTCCCCTTGAAACAACTTTTCCATCACTATTGTGGCCAGAAAGAGTCCCTGTGGGTTTTAAAATTCGCCTGCCCATTGAAGTCAATGGGGGTTCGCCGGGTTCGCCCGTTCGCAAACTTTTGGGGGAGTTCGCGTTCGCTATTCGTGAACCCAAATTTTTAGGTCTGCGACATCACTATTCAGGACCATTTATTGTTGTTTCAATTTCTATTGCACACACCCTACATATTCCCCACTCATTGTTGTCCAAATGTACCCAGGCCTTGTGATTGGTGTTGTGTGCCCATTCAACAATGTACTGGAGCATGGTCACCGTTCTGTATGCAATTAGGTTTGGAACTCCTAACCTGCCTCTATCCCTAGGTAGGTACATCATTTTTTTCGGTGTTCTCGGTTTAGTGCCTGCCCAAATGTACTGTTCTAATATTTTTTGAAGTTGAATAAGAAAGCCATTATGTAGTGGTATGAGTAGTGTTAGTAAAACAGACTATTCTAGGGAGGATATTCATTTTTATGACCCCTATTCTTCCTAGCCAAGTAAGCAGTTTATTTTTCCAGGTAGATAGGTCTAGTGAAATTTAGTTTTTTAACATGAGATAATTATATTAATGCAGATCTTGAAACAAAGTGGATAAATATATTCCCAAGTATTTCAATTTATGTTGTGCAATGGAAATGTTGTATTGGCTTCTTAGATGTTGTATATGGTGTGGTTGCGTATTTATGTTCAGGAGCTCAGATTTATTGAGGTTTAAAAGAAAATTCAAAATTTTTCCATAAGAGTCTTATTCTTTTAGCAACTCTGGGAGGGAGGTCTCAGCCTCTGTTAGAGAGAAGAGAATATCAACAGCATAGAGAGCCTGTTTATAGTCCATGTCACCTACCAACAAGCATTTGATTATGTTATTTTTCCTGATTTTTTTGGCTAATACTTCTATCAATATTGCGAAAAGCAGAGGGGATAGGGGACATCCCTGCCTAGTACCATTGCTTATACAAAAAGACTCTGAGAGAGTGCTGTTTACCCCTTACTCTTACACTAGGATTGGAGTACAGTGCCATTGACATGTTGAGAAAGGTTTTTGGTATTCTCATTTCTTCCATTGCCCTACGCAGAAAAGACCACCTCACCCTATCAAAGGCCTTCTCTGTGTCAGTCGAAAAAAAGGACCATTGGGACCCCCGTCACTTTGGCAAGATTTATTAGTTGTAATATTTTGGTGGTGTTTTTCCTGGCCTCTCTTCCATGTACAAATCCAACTTGGTCATTGGAGATGAGATTTTGTAGAAATGTATTTAGTCTGTTGGCAAGGACTTTAGCTAAGATTTTCATGCTTGTGTTAATTAGGGATATTGGTCTGAAATTCTCTGGGCATGTAGCTTGTTTACCCAGTTTGGAGATAACTGTTATGTCTGCCTCTAATAAGTTTTTAGTTAAGTGAGGGTCATCTCTCAAGTTGTTGAAAAGGAAAAGCATATGTGGAGATAAAATATCTATGAATTTTTTTATAATATCGAGAAGTGTATCCGTCCAGTCCTGGACTTTTACCTGACGGTGTGTCTTTAATAGCCTGATGCAATTCTTCTATTGTGATTGGGGCTTCTAGACTTTCTGCTTCATCTTTATTTAAAGATGCTAGATCAATCCCCTGAAAATATCTGTCAGTGTTTTCTTTAAGTATGTTTATGTCTTCCTTTATTTGTGAGTTTTTGTGTATTCCATCTATATTATATAGGGAATTGTAATACCTACGGAAGGATGACGCTATTTGAGTACTGCTCTTTATTGTTTGACCGTCTTTTAATTTTAAAGCGTGTATGTATGTTGATAATTGCTTCCATCTAAGGTTTCATGACAGAATTTTCCCTGGTTTATTGCCCCCTTTGCAATAATATTGTTTTAAAAATAGAGCTTTACAATGGTGTATTTCTGTTAAATGTTGTTTAAGGGCGGATCTAGCACTAAGAAGATTGTTTTTAACTGTGCCATTAAAAGGATAATTTTTATGTTCGTTTTCATAAACTCTGATTTGTGCAAGAAGATAAGAGTGTTTTTCTCTTGCCTGCTTATTAATCTTAGCTTTATGTTTTATAAATATTCCATGTAACACAGTTTTATGGGCCTCCCATTTATATATGGCTGACGAAAAAGAGTGTGTGTTAGTTTGAAAGTACTCTGTGAGGTCTTTCTGTATCTTGCTTAGAATTAATGGGTTATCCAAAAGAGTATCATCTAATCTCCATATATTTGATACAATAGGAAAATATGGCCATAGAATTGAGCAGGTAACAGGAACATGGTCAGACCATGTTATAGGTCCAATGTCACAATGATTTTGTTATAGAAAGTCCATTAGAGTCTGCAAATATGTGATCTATTCTCATGTAGCTATTGTGACGTGATGAATAGAAGGTGTAATCTTTATCTGTCGGGTGTAATTTTCTTCAAATATCATGTAGTGTTAGGTTATGGAGGGTGTTTTTGACAGATTTAAGTACGATCTTAGGGATACACGAGGCCCCTCCGAACAAATCTATCATAGGGTCTAAAGAAAGGTTAAAATCTCAAGCCAGGAATACCATTCCCTTGGCATGGTCTAGTATTAAATTTGCTAATTTTTGAAGAACACATTCTGGGCTTGGCTTGGGGCTTAAATATTTAGAAGTATAATTTGGTGACCATAAAGTAGTCCCACTAGGAGAATATATCTGCCTTCCGGTGTGATTTGAAATGGGAAAGATTTATGTAATAATATTCTCACTCTGCTTTTCTTACTCGACCCAGAGGAGAAATAGGCTGTAGGGTATTGTGGGTTAAACCACTTTGGTTCTTTTCCTATTTGGAAATGAGTCTCTTGGATCATTAGGATTTGGCTTTTTAATTTATTTAATTCCCTAAAGGATATAGACCGTTTACCCGGACTATTAAGGACCTTTGCATTTATGGAGGTTAGTTGGAGGGTGTGGTCTTGAAATCTGCTATGTTTGGATATCATGTTTTAGGATGGATTTTGGTGGAGGAGAAAAAAAGAAATTTGTAAAGAGAAGAATGAGCTTAGTGGGAGGTAAAGAAAGGAAGATAACAGTTGATATAGATATTGACTGTTATGATAAAGTCAAGGTATGTAGGCAAGAAAATATAGTAAGTAAAATATAAAATACCATATATTCAGTACCATACAACAGTAGAGCAGTCTATTTGAATTAAAATCTAATAGGGGAAGTATCCCCATTTCTGGCTAAATTTAATATGGTTTATATTGCTTTGACCTTTGTTTGGCATATAAGGGAAGGGATGGGGATGGGATAATGGAAGTGGATGGTAAACAGTAGAGGGTAGGGGAGGTGTAGTGACTTGTATCCAGAGGGCAATCTCAGGAACATCAGTCACTCAAATGTGTGATAATTCTACACAATTGACCTAAATGCAACACAACAAATATAAATCATTCAGCCTAGGCTGAACCTACTAAATTTAATTGATTACAAAAATGCCGTAAGTGAGGGGCATAATATAGGGTTAGAATTTTGTAAAACTTTGTAATTATATATTTTTTTCCACCCATAGTGGCAAGTTCAACACTGCTAGACAGTAATCATTTAGTAGAGATCCCTGCATTACATTAATAGTAAACAATAAGGCAACAAAAACCGTTGACAATCCAGAACAGTGCTATGTTACTCATATGAGATTAAGAAAACAGGGCATTTATGCACAAAGAAATGGTGTTGTCTATCCTTCTCAAATTTAAAAGGATATGTAAATTGGACCATTAGTCTCTCATATACTGTGAGCTTTATGTCCATGGTAACATCTTGGAACAAAAATCTGACCTGAAGGAACGTCAACCATTCCCTTATTTGGCGCTGCTATTGCCCTCTGTATTTTCTTGTATTGAGAGTTCTCTGTAGAAGAGAGTAAGGTTGGATCCTGGTCTATAGATTGCAGTTTTAATATTGTGTGTCACAATCAAAGACACTGGAAAACCCCATCTGTATTGAATCTTGTTTTTACGCAGATAGGAGGTAATATGGGTTAGTTCTCTTCTCTTTTGAAGGGTAACCATTGATAAATCAGTGAAAATGTGTATTTCTTCACCTGCATGAAAGATGGGATGTTTTATTCTAGCGCAGCAGAGAAGTTCCTCTTTGTCTTTGTATTGTGAGAACTTCACGATAATGTCTCTCGGTGGGGCTTTGGGGGGTGGCTTTGGTCGTAAAGCCCTATGAGCCCTCTCAATTGGGAAGTCTTGTGCTGAAGGACTATCCTTTATAACTTTAACCAAAGCTTGTAGATATCCATCTATCACTGTAGGGAATACTGTTTCTGAGACCCCTCATATTCTAAGATTGTTTCTTTGGCAGCAATTTTCCAAATCTTCTATTTTTTCAATAAGAAGATTGCGCTTGTCAGCATGGTCTTCAATAGCAGACGTGTTAGTTTGGATTTCTGCAGTTACTGATTCTTGATGCTCTTCTAGTGTAAGGACTCTGTGGTCTAAAGCACCCAAATCCTTGCAAAGGTCTCCAAAAAGGTTCCTCATTTCTTGTAAGACCCCTTCAATGTCTTCTTTGGATGATAAATGTTGAATGTCATTTTTTGTCACGTATGGAGATGAGGATGTTTCGGCCTGAAGAACTTGTGCGGCCACATTTATTTGTTTATCTACCATTTCTCCTCTAGGTATTTCTGATTGCACCTCAATTGGTCTGAGGTATTGGCTAAGTGGTTTTGAAGAGGTTGTTTTTTCTGCTTTGTTTTGTCTCTTGTAATGCATTACATATGTGTCGCTTGCAGAATGATGGGAGAAACTATAAAAAATCCCTAGGGTCAGTGTGTACTAGCTTCAATGTGCTAGGCCTAATTGCATAGGCTTAAATCATATAGATGTGATGAGTGAGACTTTATTTATTTCCTGTAAACTGTTAAATAAGAAGTTCCCTTTCTGGGTTATAATTACAAATATGTTTTTGTGTACAAGCACAGAGGCCTCCCACTTTTAGTTGTTTGCGGTGTAGGAAACTGCCCAGGTATGCAGGGTTTAACCAAGAGACAAGTGTCATTATGTATGCCTTAAGGATTGCCGTTCCTGCTTTAGGGGCGTTTGGGATAGTCCTTTTATGACTTTTATGTGTTACTATTAACTCATTTTTTTAAGTTTGTTTGGAGCTCTTGGATCAATGTGTGAGCTTTTCTGCTATGCTGAAAACATTTTTGCGCTGTTATCCGATGCTTGCTGATTGAACAAGGAGCTGCTGGGACTCCAGAAGATGACAGCTGAGGATCCTCTGTTCGTCCGCTCCCAGTTGGATTAAAATGACCTCGGGGGTGAGTAATAGGCTTGATGCCATGAGAGGAAACGCTGTGCTGCCTGTTTCTCAGTGCAGTGTTTTCACGCTGATCTACAGTATTCACTAGGAGTATTCCTATTATGGGATTCTGAATAGCAGCCCTCACTTGCGTCTCCTACACGGGTGATGGCTATTATAAGCCGGGCACCCAATTTTCGGGATTTAAAATTGACCTCTAGACTTGTGCGAGTTTATAATTGCAGAGTAGGGGAATTTGGAGGGTTACACGCCAAACATATCGCTTGAAGCCGTTATAGGAAATGGGAGCCCTTCTAATGTGTGGCCATCTTCTAGCGTGGCCAGACTCCGCCCCCGTAAACATGTGTTTTTTATTTGTTTCTTTGTGCTAAACTCTTTAGTCATTTGAAGTTGTATAATTATGTTAAGTAACCTTTTCTAAAATAAACAGAAATAGGAGTAATTTTGTTTTTTTTCTCTATAGAACTAACCAATTAAAATTTAAAAGGAAAAACAAAATCTGATTTTTAAATTAAATTTTAACATATTTTATTTCATTAAATGAGCAGGTGTAAAATAGTTAAATAAATATGATACAGCAAGGGGTGCAAGGCTATCCTAATCTAGACAAGGGCTGTTTGAGGCCCTCTTGCACTTTGATGTTAAAGGAACACTGAACCCAAATTTTTTCTTTCGTGATTCAGACAGAGCATGCAATTTTAAGCAACTTTCTAATTTACTCCTCTTATTTTTCTTTGTTTTCTTGCTATGTTTATTTGAAAAAGAAGGCATCTAAGCAAAGGAGCAAGACAATTTTTGGTTCAGTTCACTAGACAGCACTTGTTTATTGGTTTGTGAATTTATCCACCAATCAGCAAAAACAAAAGAACAACCCAGGTTGTTCACCAAAAATGGGCCGGCATCTAAACTTACATTCTTGCTTTTCAAATAAAGATACAAAGATAATGAAGAAAACTTGATAATAGGAGTAAATTAGAAAGTTGCTTAAAATCGAATGCTCTATCTGAATCACAAAAGAAAATGTAGGGGTTCCCCTGTACACATATACACTTAGTCAATTTAACATACAGGGAGTGCAGAATTATTAGGCAAGCTGTATTTTTGAGGATTAATTTTATTATTGAACAACAACCATGTTCTCAATGAACCCAAAAAACTCATTAATATCAAAGCTGAATAGTTTTGGAAGTAGTTTTTAGTTTGTTTTTAGTTATAGCTATTTTAGGGGGATATCTGTGTGTGCAGGTGACTATTAGTGTGCATAATTATTAGGCAACTTAACAAAAAACAAATATATACCCATTTCAATTATTTATTTTTACCAGTGAAACCAATATAACATCTCAACATTCACAAATATACATTTCTGACATTCAAAAACAAAACAAAAACAAATCAGTGACCAATATAGCCACCTTTCTTTGCAAGGACACTCAAAAGCCTGCCATCCATGGATTCTGTCAGTGTTTTGATCTGTTCACCATCAACATTGCGTGCAGCAGCAACCACAGCCTCCCAGACACTGTTCAGAGAGGTGTACTGTTTTCCCTCCTTGTAAATCTCACATTTGATGATGGACCACAGGTTCTCAATGGGGTTCAGATCAGGTGAACAAGGAGGCCATGTCATTAGATTTTCTTCTTTTATACCCTTTCTTGCCAGCCACGCTGTGGAGTACTTGGACGCGTGTGATGGAGCATTGTCCTGCATGAAAATCATGTTTTTCTTGAAGGATGCAGACTTCTTCCTGTACCACTGCTTGAAGAAGGTGTCTTCCAGAAACTGGCAGTAGGACTGGGAGTTGAGCTTGACTCCATCCTCAACCCGAAAAGGCCCCACAAGCTCATCTTTGATGATACAAGCCCAAACCAGTACTCCACCTCCACCTTGCTGGCGTCTGAGTCGGACTGGAGCTCACTGCCCTTTACCAATCCAGCCACGGGCCCATCCATCTGGCCCATCAAGACTCACTCTCATTTCATCAGTCCATAAAACCTTAGAAAAATCAGTCTTGAGATATTTCTTGGCCCAGTCTTGACGTTTCAGCTTGTGTGTCTTGTTCAGTGGTGGTCGTCTTTCAGCCTTTCTTACCTTGGCCATGTCTCTGAGTATTGCACACCTTGTGCTTTTGGGCACTCCAGTGATGTTGCAGCTCTGAAATATGGCCAAACTGGTGGCAAGTGGCATCTTAGCAGCTGCACGCTTGACTTTTCTCAGTTCATGAGCAGTTATTTTGCACCTTGGTTTTTCCACACGCTTCTTGCGACCCTGTTGACTATTTTGAATGAAACGCTTGATTGTTCGATGATCATGCTTCAGAAGCTTTGCAATTTTAAGAGTGCTGCATCCCTCTGCAAGATATCTCACTATTTTTGACTTTTCTGAGCCTGTCAAGTCCTTCTTTTGACCCATTTTGCCAAAGGAAAGGAAGTTGCCTAATAATTATGCACACCTGATATAGGGTGTTGATGTCATTAGACCACACCCCTTCTCATTACAGAGATGCACATCACCTAATATGCTTAATTGGTAGTAGGCTTTCGAGCCTATACAGCTTGGAGTAAGACAACATGCATAAAGAGGATGATGTGGTCAAAATACTCATTTGCCTAATAATTCTGCACTCCCTGTATATGTGAAACACTGTCACCTCAGTGATCACCTGACTATAAAGCCCTCAATAGTACCCATATTTCAATTAAGGATTTTATTTTAGTCAGGTAATCACTATTACTACTGACTATAAACCATGCTTTTATTTTAAAGAGTGGCTTCTGTTCATAAAATACGTGGTCAGGAGGGAGCTGAGATAGCAGGTTTTGCACTCCAGCTCTTGTTACAATGTCTCTGCCACTTCTGGATTTATGGGGATAAGTGATGTCACAATGTGCACTTGTGGTGATGTCACTAACTTGCCTGGATTCCCCAAAGTGAGGCCTATCCTGATGCCACCTCATAAGTGCCTAATTGTGCAGGGGGCCCCCCAATCAGTTCAGAAAGCATCCCCCCAGATGACAATACAGTTAAAGTTTAGAGGCACAAAATAAATATGTAGGTTTCAGAAGACAGTGTCAGGTCCCGAGGTACTGGAACTGTAAGGTGCATTATGGATTGTTCAGTATCTGGAGAAGATATGGAAGACAGCATTATTTCAGTCAGAAATGACTCTGTGGCAGAAAGTGTGCAGAAAGTGGCATGACAAGTTTTAAAAGGCCTGTGAAAGCCCTGGTTGGTGCTGGGTTAAAGGGGCAGTCTACACCAGAATTTTTATTGTTTTAAAAGATAGATAATCCCTTTATTACCCATTCCCCAGTTTTGCATAACCAACACAGTTATAATAATATACTTTTAACCTCTGGGATTATCTTATATCTAAACCTCTGCAAACTGCCCCTTTTTTCAGTTCTTTTGACAGACTTGCAGTCTAGCCTATCAGTGCCTGCTCCCAGATAACTTCCCGTGCACGAGCACAGTGTTATCTATATGAAATACGTGAACTAACACCCTCTAGTGGTGAAAAACGGTTAAAATGCAATCTGAAAAGAGGTGGGCTTCAAGGTCTAATAAATTAGCATATGAACCTCCTAGGTTAGGCTTTCAACTAAGAATACCAAGAGAACAAAGCAAAATTGGTGATAAAAGTAAATTGGAAAATTGTTTAAAATTACATGCTCTATCTGAATTATGAAAGTTTATGTTGGCCTAGACTGTCCCTTTAATTGGTTAAGAAGTTGTTTTTTTAATATGGTCTATAGCTTGCCCTCTTGCTGACTTACCTGCTAGGAATGATCACTTGACTGCTGACACTTGGAATCACTTCTTAAACTATCATTCTGCTTCCCCTAACACTACATAGCCTGATAATCGCTGACTCTACAGAGTCCTGACTCTGGCCTGCTTATTGTCCACTGTCCTGACTTGTCCTCTGGTCCTGACTCCTGGTTCCAGTCTCCCTACACGGTTACAGACTGATCCTGATTTCAACCTGCAGAGCTTCTGCATAAATGAATCCAACTGACCAACAAAGTAATATTCAGTTATCCTTATGGACAGTGGTTTTAAAAAGTGCTTTAAAGGGACCTAACGTCAAAATTAAAACTTTCATGAATCGAATAGAGCACATCATTTTAAGAGACTTCCTAATTTACTTCCATCACCAAATGCACACTCTTTATATATGCACACTGTCTGAGGCATCAGCTGCTACTAAGCATGTGCAAACTTTCAGTACATACGTAAATGAGTCTGTGATTGGCTGATGGCTATTAAACGATAGGGGACCAGTAAATTGAAGAACAAGTTGAAACATATCAGAATTGGTGCTATTATACCTTCTTTTTGTTATGCACTTGCTGATTATGAAATTCTGCATTAATAAATGTTCCTTTAAGTGTTTGCTAGGATATATTAGAACAATAAAAACAGATCAATATCATGTTATACATTGCTTGGAGGATGAGTCTATAGAGCAGTGGGATGGATCCAACCAATTAGCATAAGCCTTTTTATTGGTGATGTGACAGTTTAGCTAATATTTGTTAATGGCCTATCAGAACCATTTAGATTCTCCTATAATTTTAGTAAAATATAATTGTGCCTTTTTATAGACTATCAATAAATATATGTGGACTGATGGGATAACTATAACTGAAATATAGCATCTGAGTTACACCCATTGGCCACATTACTGAAAATATCTAACTTTCCCCTTTTAAATGAATGCTGGTTGTATTGTATATGAAAAACTAGCACAATTTAAAAATAAAAATTTAGTAGATATTTCATGTTCTCTGTATTTAGTCCTTTCAAGTAAAGAATATGGAAAAGTTCCACATGAACAGCAATGGCTAAAAAAAATTAAATCCATATTCCATTCTAAGCACAAATGAATTCTGGGATGCCACATTAAAAATGGTTTCTTCTAGGCTCTGAAGAACATTCATAGAAGCTTGCAATTTTGTGGTAAAAGGTCTAAGGTCAACTGTTAACTAGAGACTTATTGTGGAAGATTAATCCTTCATAGCCAGTAGAAATGAATGAAAATGTTCAAGAAGAGGAGTAGCTATTGCTTTTTCAAGCAATTTGTGGAATGATGTCTTGTATTGGTCAGAGAGGTCCATTCATCAAGGGTAAATAAATAGAATTTCGGAGAAGGAAATAATCACAAAATGCCTCATATTTCCCCAGTCACTAAAAAAGATAGAAATTTAGCACAAAATACAGATTCCAAATTACTTCAAAACGATTACAAAAAGTCATTGCCCTTTTGTATAGTAAAGGCCACAATGTCTACAAAAACAATACCATGGTAAATTCTAGCTTTGCACCATCAATAAAAATGTATGTAACTGTATGGCAAAGTTAGCTTAAAGGGTACATTACACTCAAAATATTTATTTCATGATTCATATAGAGTATACAATTGTAAAAAACAAATGTGATTCATTCTCTTAGTATCCTTTGTTGAAGAAACATAAATGCACTACTGGGAGCTAGCAGAAAAGCCAATAAAAAAGGCATACTTGGGCAGCCACCAATCAGCAGCTAGCTTTCAGTAGTCTAGAATATGTATGTATTCATTTTGACAAAGAATACCAAGAGAACTACGTACATTTGATAATAGAAGTAAAATTAAAAGCGTCACATAATTACATGCCCTATCTAATTCGTGCAAGTTTAATTTTTACATTTCTGTACCTTTAAGACAACAGTATAGCAGTGTTAAATGAAGCAGGCGGACAGGAATCGTAACAATTCAACCCGATCAAGTGCGATCGAGTTGATTGACACCCCCCTGCTGGCGTTGGCCGCGAGTCTGCGGGGGGCGGCGTTGCACCAGCAGCTCTTGTGAGCTGCTGATGCAATGCTGAATACAGAGAGCGTATTGCTCTCCGCCTTCAGCGAGGTCTTGCGGACCTGATCCGCACTGTCGGATCAGGTCCGCAAGACCTTTATTAAATAGGGGCCTAAGGGTGGCTGAATGTTAAACGCTTCCTGTGGTGCCATTCTTCATTCACCATAAAAGGTTAAATTATATATAGTTTAAAAATTGCAATGCACATTAACGGTATAAGTGGAGCTCTAAAAATCGTTTTTATGAAAGTGATATTTGCAATCCATGGTGTAAAAGCAGCACACGCTAATGTGCGCTGGTATTACAAGTTCACAGCAATGCGAACATGACCTTGCATTCGCATTGCTGGGAAGCATTGTGCTTATGAGAGCGTGCTTCTATAGGATCCTATGGGAGCCTCGTTCTGATGCTTTGCATGTAGATCTTTAGCAATGACTAATTACTGATGCATAAATAAAACATTTACTTAAATGTACCTTTAAATGACAATTATAAAATTTGTAATGTGGAAGGTGTGCAGGAAGGCAAGCAAGTATATGGCCAAATGAACCCACACATTAAAAGGATGCAGAGGACAATCAATTATGAAACTGGGAGATGCAAATTACTAGGTATTTTCAATTTCCCATTTCCTTAGACATGTGGATTCGTTCTGTTACAAATTCAAATTTGTTAATGAAAAATGTATATTTGTTTTATTTTCCCAAAACAAATCTCCAAACGAATGCACCATAAAATGTAAAAGAAAACAAATAAATACTGATGAAATTTGTAAGTATTAATTTGGGTTAAAAATATTTACTTCTACCACATTAAAGAGACGCGCTAATTCTGACCCTTCTTCACAGAGCCCTGGGGCCTCTAATAGGAGGCTTAGTCTGGAAGATTTCAGGACCTGCAATAAATGCCTTTAACACACCCTGGGATCCGCTGTGCTAAGCCTCCTATTAGCGGGCCCCAGTGCTCAGTGAAGAAGGGTTGGGATTTTCTAAATATTTGGTCTGAAAGATTCAGTCGAAACACATTTTTCACTCCTGGACATGTCCACTTTTAATTGATATATTTGAATTCTATTCATGAGCATAAAATGATGTGAACATACTGACGACAGCTATGTTCATTGAATTGTAGATGCAGCTCAGACTATGGCCTCTATTTAACAAAGTCTGGCGGACCTGATCCGACAGTGCGGATCAGATCTGCCAGACCTCACTGAATACAGAGAGCAATACGCTCTCCGTATTCAGCATTGCACCAGCAGCTCACAAGAGCTGCTGGTGCAACGCCACCCCCTGCAGACTCGCGGCCAATGGGCTGCCAGCAGGGAGGTGTCAATCAACCCGATCGTACTCAATCAGGTTGAATTCCGGCGATGTCTGTCCGCCTGCTCAGAGCAGGCGAACAGGGTTATGGAGCAGCGGTATTTGTGACCGCTGCTTCATAACTGCTGTTTCTGGCGATTCTGGTAATTACGAGTTATAAAAGAGAAATAAGGAAACATCTGTCCCTCACAAATGTCCATAACATTCTACTAAACCAAAAGTTGTTTTTTTTCCTTTGTGTTATTAAAATTTCAGATATGATGACACAATGTAGATCTGAGAACTTGAAAGCCTTATCTTCTGTCTAAACGAGAGCACTGACTTGTCATGTTTAGTTATAAAACCTACATTTTAAAGGAGAGCAATAATTTAATGAGTTTCAATAATAAGACTGTTCTTGCTCAAAAACATTAATACAATATTGTCTAAATAAATCATCACACCCATTCCTCAGGACTTTACTAGCGTCATTATCAGTTTCATCAGCTTAAAGAGGCATAAAAAAGGGATGTGAAGCTAAAAAGAATTAAAGTAAATTGTAAAATTCCCTGTTTCTTTTCTTTACTTGGACAATGTTTAAGTTGATACTTGGACAATGTTTTCATTAAAATGGAATTTGAATAACATCATAATTTCTTACATTATTAAGATAATTCTAAACACTTTTTATAGATTTGATATATAGACAGATGTAATGCAATGTGATTCTCTGTAGATGAAATAGCTTTGTTTTAAGGTTCTGAGAACTCTTTTGCAAACTTTTAAACACTTTGGCCCCTATTTATTAAAGGTCTTGCGGACCTGATCCGACAGTGCGGATCAGGTCCGCAAGACCTCGCTGAATACGGAGAGCAATATGCTCTCCGTATTCAGCATTGCACCAGCAGCTCACAAGAGCTGCTGGTGCAACGCCGCCCTCTGCAGACTCGCGGCCGCCAGCAGGGGGTCTCAATCAACCCGATCGTACTCGATCAGGTTGATTTCTGGTGATTCCTGTCCGCCTGCTCAGAGCAGGCGGACAGGGTTATGGAGCAACGGTCTTGACAAGGCAGCTCCTCCTGGTCCCAGAGAGCGGGGATATCACTGTTACAAAATACAAATAGAAAGAGGGCGCCACATAGCGTAATAACGTTTTTTTCAAAGTGGTTAGGTGTTAACAGGAAATGCGCTTACCATAAGTAGTTGCACTGTACTCTGACCAGTGCAATATCGCCTGCTAGCACTTTAATCAGCGGCTAGTACACTGTATGATGGTAAGCCTTCTCAGGATCTCCCTTTTTCTTTTGTGGATGGCCCTGTGAGCACCTTCAGCTGTAGAAAATAGAGAGAGGGCTCCACATAGCGTAATAACGTTTTTTCAAAGCAGTTAGGGGTTAACAGGTAACGCGCTTACCAATAGTTGTTGCACTGTGCTATGACCAGTGCAATCTCGCCTGCTAGCATTTTAATCAGCGGCTAGTACACTGTATGATGGTGAGTCTTCTCAGGATCTCCCTATTATCTTTCGTGGACGGCTCTATAAGCACCTTCAGCTGTAGCCGTGTGGTATTTGGTTTGTAAAACAAAGTCTATTAGCTATTATAACTTAACAGCACTGGATTAAAAAAAGGGTGAACAACTTCCAAGGGTAAATATAAAACATGCTTTAATGACGCGTTTCTCAACCCACAAAGGGTCGTTTCATCAGATACAAAGCAGATGGATTTCATTACAAATTGCAACATTATATACACATTTGGTTAATTAAAAAAGGAAGTTGTCACTAAATATCTAACCAATAGATTCACCTAAAAGACTACAACTGAGATATCAACATGGAACCCCCAGCTGTTACAATTAATACACAGATCGAACATGTAAAATACAGACAGATATATAAATGTCAAAAAACTATTCGAGATACATATGTCATAGTAAAAAATTGGCTATCAAAAAACTACATATTCGCAACCATTGGGTGCTACAAAAGTTTTTCCATTATACATGCAATGAATTTGATTTCTGAAGCGCAAATAACGTTGAGAGACCTTATTAAACATGTAAGTTAACATGTTTATGTTTTTAATCTATTTGAAATTATTAACATCTTTCTAATGTCTGTCATTTGTATGGGAATACTGTGATAGTTTCTTTAAATCTAGAGAGGTATATAAATGTCAAATTCTATTCAAGGTATATATGTCATCGAGAAAAACAGCTGTCAAGAAACTGCATGTTCGCAACCGTTGTGTGCTGCAAGATGTTTTTACATTATACATGCAATAGATTTGATCTATAAAGTGCAAATTACATTGAGGAACCTTTTTTAACATATAAATTATAAATTAACCTGTTGATGTTGTTTTCGTTTGTTATGTACATTTCACTTTTCTCATTCTTATTATTTATATAAAAATAACATCAAAGACTTATTTTAAGGATGTTGATAGTAATAATTTTCTCAATTACAATAGCAATCATCACAGAAATTGGATACATAATATCCCATATAGTCAATTTCGCAGGATTAGGCGTAATTGTTCCAACCACGACACTTTTCTGGAACAAAGTAAAATTCTATATAACAGATTCTTAGAGAAAGAATATCCTCCATCATTACTTGATAAAGCTTTATGCAGAGCATCAGAATTAAATAGAGACGACATTTTCACTAACAATAAGGATAATAGCCAATCATGTGATCTGGGAACCAAAGACACTCTTTTCATAACCCAATACAATTCTGATTTTTACAAGATACACAACATATTGTATAAACATTGGCACATAATCCAGAGAGATCCAATTTTGAGATGTCTAGTGAATGATAAACCCAAAATTGTTTATAGGAGGGCGCCGACCCTTAGGAGCAAGTTAGCTCCGAGCAAAAAAGTTAAACACATACAAACCAAGAAAACTAGTCAGACCACAACACAGAATAAGGGCCTTTTTGGCTTATGTGGAATGTACAAATGTGGCAAATCAGGATGTGGAACATGTAAAATGATAAAATCTGGTACAAAAACTTTTACATCAACAGTTACAGGAGAAACTTTTCAGATTCCTATATTTTTTAATTGTGAATCATCCTATACAGTTTACCTTATGGAGTGTATGTGTGGCCTACAATATGTAGGCCGCACCTCCAGAAAACTGAGAATCAGATGGGGAGAACATCACCGTAATTGTAAAAATTCTAGGAAAAAGAATATAAAACATAGTATACCCAATCACTGTTTAATGAAACATAATGGAAACCCATATATTTTCAAGTATATTCCCATTGATTACATTCCCAAAAACACTGATTATAATAGGTTAACTAGGCTCAGACAACGTGAGACATATTGGATCTATCGATTGAAGACTCTACATCCTTTTGGGCTAAATGCCAATCTGGACCTAGCAGCCTTCAATCAGTAGATCCCCCCTTTTTATATTCCATTTTTATATTCCATATTATCCATATTACATAATTCATTTTCATTATTTCTTTTCTTCCAATTTATATTACACAAAGTTCATGAACATTAACATATAGGATACATGTTACACATATTACCCTTACCTTGGCCAATCACAAATATATATATACATACACATATATATTCTCTGATGAATACATATATATACCTATGTATGGATTTATCAAACAATATCGTATACAAAACATATATGCTTACATGCATATATATTATAGATGTACACTTTGGATATATATAGATTCACACTTGTCTTTCTTGTATATTTGTATATACAGGATATACATTTGTGTTCTTCAAGACATATATATTCAAACATACATATATATACACGCAAATATTTCATACATCTATGAATGGCGCAATGTACACACATGTATAATGGCGTGTGTATATGAACAAAACTTGTACCTTTCTTTTATATATACATACACATATCATATTAAAATTTATATATCAAATTCATACAGATAAAATGTACACAAATACTTATCAATTTTAATTTTAAATGTAACACATACTATACAGATATACATTCATACACATACTTACTTTTTATTTCAGATATAATACATATTATACATACAGATCTATACATGCATATACACATACACACGTTAACATATCAATTACTGTATATGTAAAAACACATATTCCTATTAGAGATTTTACTGATAATGTTACCACAGATACATTACTTTAAATCTCTTCTGTAAAAAAAAAATGGGTAAAAACACCTTATAATTACTGGAGTAACATATAACAATTAAGGATTACACCATGAAAGTATATATATAAAAAATCCCAAAGAATATATTATGTATACTAATATTGGGATGTCTGAAGAGTTAAAAGAATTGCTATGTTATTGATAACTTTAGTAAAATATAAAATCAATAAAAGAGTAGATTGCAGATATAAGAATTATATATTAATAATAAAAACATATACATACATACAAATATCAAAAGATCGATTATTTTAAAAAAAATACAAATCAGTTTAATTCTACATAAACTTCAAGAGTATTGTTTTTAGGGGCAAAAACAATTGCCAATTACATTTTATGTCCATGTTTTTGGATAACTTTTATGGTTCATACACGGTCACCAGATCTCTTAGCGATATAAATATTAATATCATGACATCACTACTACAAACAAAAAATTCACTATAAGGGACTGTAGGAATCCAAAAAATGGATACATATATAAAAAAACTATCACAATATTTCCGTACAAATGACAGACACTAGAAATATATTAAACATTTACAGATAAACCGAAACTATATAACAACTATAGATGAGTTACAAATACCTTAGTATTTTTATATAAATAATAAGAATGAGAAAAGTGAGATGTACATAACAAACGAAAACAACATCAACAGGTTAATTTATAATTGATATGTTAAAAAAGGTTCCTCAATGTAATTTGCACTTTATAGATCAAATCTATTGCACGTATAATGTAAAAACATCTTGCAGCACACAACGGTTGCGAACATGCAGTTTCTTGACAGCTGTTTTTTTCGATGACATAGATACCTTGAATAGAATTTGACATTTATATATAGATTTAAAGAAACTATCACAGTATTCCCATACAAATGACAGACATTAGAAAGATGTTAATAATTTCGAATAGATTAAAAACATAAACATGTTAACTTATATGTTTAATAAGGTCTCTCAACGTTATTTGCGCTTCAGAAATCAAATTCATTGCATGTATAATGGAAAAACTTTTGTAGCACCCAATGGTTGTGAATATGTAGTTTTTTGATAGCCGATATTTTACTATGACATATGTATCTCGAATAGTTTTTTGACATTTATATATCTGTCTTTATTTTCCATGTTCGATCTGTGTTTTAATTGTAACAGCTGGGGGTTCCATGTTGATATCTCAGTTGTAGTCTTTTAGGTGAATCTATTGGTTAGATTTTTAGTGACAACTTCCGTTTTTAATTAACCAAATGTGTTTATAATGTTGCAATTTGTAATGAAATCCATTTGCTTTGTATCTGATGAAACAACCCTTTGTGGGTTGAGAAACACGTCATTAAAGCTTGTTTTATATTTACCCTTGGAAATTGTTCACCCTTTTTTAATCCAGTGCTGTTAAGTTATAATAGCTAACAGACTTTCTTTTACGAACCAAATACCACATGGCTACAGCTGAAGGTGCTTATAGAGCTGTCCACGAAAGATAATAGGGAGATCCTGAGAAGACTCACCATCATACAGTGTACTAGCCGCTGATTAAAATGCTAGCAGGCGAGATTGCACTGGTCATAGCACAGTGCAACAACTATTGGTAAGCGCATTACCTGTTAACCCCTAACTGCTTTGAAAAAACGTTATTATGCTATGTGGAGCCCTCTCTCTATTTTCTACAGCTGAAGGTGCTCACAGAGCCATCCATAAAAGAAAAAGGGAGATCCTGAGAAGGCTTACCATCATACAGTGTACTAGCCGCTGATTAAAGTGCTAGCTGGCGATATTGCACTGGTCAGAGTACAATGCAACTACTTATGGTAAGCGCATTTCCTGTTAACACCTAACCACTTTGAAAAAAACGTTATTACGCTATGTGGCGCCCTCTTTCTATTTGTACATTAAAAAATAATATACAAAAAAAATACTAAAAAACCCAAACATTATACAAAATAGAAAAACCTACCCTCACACAAAATAAAAAAGCCTAACAGTACCCAAAATAAAAAAAATAAAAAATTACAAAAAATAAAAAAACAAACATTACAAAAAATAACAAACTAAATTATCCATAATAAAAAAGTTATTCCTATTCTAATACCCCCTTAAAAAACACCCCAAAATAAAAAAACACTAATCTAAAACGAACTAAATAAAAAACCTAATCTACTCATTGCCCCTAAAAGTGCATGTGTATGGGCATTGCCCTTAAAAGGGCATTCAGTTCATTAAAAAAAACAAAAAAAAACAACAACTAACACTAACCCCAAAATCGGTACTCACCATTGCTGAAGTCCGGCGATCAATCTTCTTTCCGGCGGTGAAAGGTCTTCATATAATAAATATATATATGTGTGTGTGTGTTTGTGTGTATGTGACTCATACTATGGGGCCGATTTATTAAGGGCCGAATGTGCCCTAATGGTGCTGTTTCCAAGTAAGGCTTCAGGCTGCTCCTTAACTCATACGCCTCCACTAAAGCTGCGGACATCAATCCGCCCGATCGTGCTAGATAGCGGTTTGACCGTGAATCTGCAAGGGGCGGCATTGCACAAGCGGGTCACCAGAACTGCTTGTGCAATGTTAAATGTCGACAGCATATGCTGTCGGCATTCAGCGATGTCTGGCTACAGCGGATCATGTCCGGCAGATATTGATAAATCGGCCCCTATGTGTGCACATACATATTTACGCATATAAACACATAAATACACATGTATACCTTTATATACACATATACATACATATATATATATATATATATATATATATTTATTTAATCTATAACCAGCTAGTGAGGATATGGGTGGCTAGGGACAGGGCACCACTTATATAATTAATTGTGGTGATCCAAGTGCAGGAAGTTTAAATAATTAAATTGATCAAGGAGAACACTAACAGTAAACCTAATCCTGCAACCCCCTATTAAGCCAATAAAATACAAAAGTACAGACACCATCCCTTTAAGAACAAATCAGCGTATACATCACACTCATATTGAGATAAATCAAATTAATATTTATTAGGGCAATAAAAAACAAACAAATTCAACTGAGCCTATATCAGGGATCCCTGAATAAATGTTACCGGTATAAAAGTTGCAACTTAAACTATATCATAGCCATGTAATATGGCACAACGTAATCAGCAATCTGTTAAAGTTCCACCTGGAATAGTGAACAATGTATCCACAACATGTTGCAGTTCATAAAAGTGTAAGCCTCTCTTCTTAGTGACAGGGAATTCACAGTATAAATCACTGCAGCATGTAAACAGATCAGCAGTCCTCCTAGAGACCAAGCTCACCGGACCACCAGATCTTCCGCAGGGACTCACCAGCTCTGACTTGGTATATGTTAATATGCAGGTCTTCCTACCCTTTATGCCAGGACCGGCTTTTTCCAAAACACACTGACTCTGTGTGTCCACCTCCAATTCGTGATGTCACTGGCTGGGTGTTGCTGCTGCTTTTTTCCAAGACTGGTGTCCCATAATGTCAGGGTGCCAGGAATCAGACTGAGACGAGAAGTGCAAAAATAATCACACCTTTATTAATAACAAAAAAATAATTAAAAGTCCACAAGTCAAATAACAAGCCAGGAGTCAAAATTAGAGCTGGTAGTCAGACGAGCCGAGTCAGGAGCCAAAGCGAATAGTCAGACGAGCCGGAATCAGGAACAAGGAAAACAGCAGAGTCAGGAACAAGCCAGGGATCAGGAACCAGGATGGACATCAGACAGCCAGGTAATACTCAGGATCTCTCACAAACAGGTCTGAGACAATGCAAAGGCAAAACATACTGAACAGAAGCCCTTTAAATAATAAGCGATGACTTCATAATTCTGAGACTGCATCCTGTCTCACACAGATGATGCACACCAGTCTGGCCATAAAAAGGAAGTGCAGGAAATTAGCAGCATCCCCCACAATGCACCATAGTCAGCAAGAGAGGTGAGTAAAATGGATGCCAGCAGCACATGGCAAACAAAACAGGGAAAAAACCTTGACACATAATCAGGAAAAACATGATGCAAATTTGTGCTGTATGAATATTGGTACAAATACAGTTCAAGTAAAAAGTGTCCCTTCAATCAGAAGAGAGGAATGGGCTCAGTGTACAGAACATGTACACACTATTTATTTGCTCATAGTCTGTCTATCCAGCTTCCAGCAACATGTGGATAAATTGTTCACTATTCCAGGTGGAACTGTAACAGATTGCTGATTACCTTGTGCCACATTAAATGGCAATGATATATTTTAAGTTGCAACATTTATACCGGTAACATTTATTCAGGGATCCCTGATATAGGCTCAGCTGAATTTGTTTGTTTTGTATTGCCCTAATAAATATTAATTTGATTAATCTCAATATGAGTGTGATGTATATGCTGATTTGTTCTTAAAGGGACGGTGTCTGTACTTTTGTATTTGATTGGCTTAATAGGGGGTTGCAGGATTAGGTTTACTGCTAGTGCTCTCTTTGATATATATATATATATATATATATATATATATATATATATATATATATATATATATATATATATATATATATATATATAGCCCTGAGGAAACCCCGCCTATGTGAATGACAAGGGGATGAAACGTGCGGCGGCATTGGCTGACCGTGTCAGGTGACAGCAAATTAACGTGATTCAGTTTTACAAGCTGGATTTCCTTATGCCTACAACAAACTGAAACTTATACAGGTTGCAGCGGCACTCAAGTGGATTTGTGTATCATAGCCTGCACAAAGGAACACTGCAGTGAGAGTATCCGTGAGTGAAAGGTTCATAAGATTGAGCCGTAAGTGTGACTGCTTGATGTTTAAGCCCACGACATGCACCAATGGGATAAGGAATATTTGCATGGCAAACAATTGATGACCTCTTGCAGCCTTTCAATGCTTATATGAAGGCCAAGTGAGCTGTACCTAATACTTATTAGGATTAGATGCCTGTCTTACACGACCATATGACCTCTGTTTTATGAAATTCTGTTTCTATGCCTGAGTATATTCCCATGCTTATGTATATCATTACTGTGAGACAAAACAGGGCCACTTAGATCCTCAAATATATTCTACCCTGGTAAAGCCCTGCAATTGAGTGCAGGGGAGTCTGAGAATTAGTGGAGGTGTAGTGGACTTTGTGCAGCTTCTTATTTCTTTTGAGTGTGTCAGGTTTTTTTCCCTGCTTTGTTTGCCATGTGCTGCTGGCAGCCATTTTACTCACCTCTCTTGCTGAGTCTGGTGCAGAATGTGTGATGCTGCTCATTTCCTGCACGCCCTCTTATGGTCAGACTGGTGTACATCATCCGTGTGAGACAGGTTGCATTCTCAGAATTGTGATGTCATCACTTATTATTTAAAGGGCATCTGTTAAAGGGACACTGCACCCAAAATTTTTCTTTCATGATTCAGATTCAGCATGAAATTTTAAGCAACTTTCTAATTTACTCCTATTATCACATTTTCTTCATTCTCTTGGTATCTTTATTTGAAATGCAAGAATGTAAGTTTAGATGCCGGCCCATTTTTGGTGAACAACCTGGGTTGTCCTTGCTGATTGGTGGATAAATTCATCCACCAATAAAAAAGTGCTGTCCAGAGTACTGAAACCAAAGAAAAGTTTAGATGCCTTCTTTTTCAAATAATGATAGCAAGAGAACGAAGAAAAATTGATAATTGGAGTAAATTAGAAAGTTGCTTAAAATTGCATGCTCTTTCTGAATTACAAAAGAAAAAATTGGGGTTCAGTGTCCCTTTAAGTATGCTTTGCCCTTGTGTTGTCTTAGACCTGTTTGTGAGTTCCAGTTCTTGTGTATTACCTGGCTGTCTGACATCCTTCCTGGTTCATGATCTCTGGCTTGTTCCTGACTCTGTTGTTCTCCTTGTTCCTGATTTCAGCTTGTCTGACTACTCGCTTTGGTTCCTGACTCGGCTCGTCTGACTACCAGCTCTGGCTTTGACTCCTGGCTTGTTATTTGACTTGTGGACTATTTATTACTTTTTGTTATTAATAAAGGTGTGATTATTTTTGCACTTCTCCTCTCAGTCTGATTCCTGGCACCCTGACATTACGCAAGGGCCATGAATCCTGATGGTGCTAATAATCCACCTTTATCTACCATAATTTCCAGGATGGATGAACAGGATCACAGTTTGGATCAATTTGCACTAGCCCTGCAAACCCTGCTGACTCGCACTGCACATTTGGACGAAAGTGTTCTGCAAGTTGTGGCTGCTCCTGTTTCCACTGCTGCACCTAGTCCTACCAGGAGCATGTCTGGTTCTGCACCTCTACCTCAGCGATATGGAGGTGATCCTATTCAGTGCAGAGGGTTTTTTGAACCAGGTGGGCATTTACTTTGAGATGTTACCTCAGGCATTTCCCTCTGACAGAGCTAAGGTGAGATTTCTCATCTCGTTACTCTCTGACACAGCTCTTACCTGGGCTAATCCCTTGTGAGAGACTAATAAACCTGTGATTTCAAATGACCCTGAATTTGTGACCTCCTTTCAAAGGGTATTTGATGTTCCAGCTCACTCCTCCTCTGCTGCTAAACAACTCATGTCCATTCAGCAAGGTGCAAGATCTGTTGCTCAGTATGCCATTGAGTTCCGTAAGCTCACCGCAGAGGTAGGTTGGAACAATGAAGCCCTTGTTGCTGCCTTCTTTTATGGGCTCTCTGATACGATTAAAGACAAAGTTGCTGCCAGAGATTTACCAGAGGATCTCGAGGCATTGGTGTCTTTTTTTATACTAATTGACATCAGACTCAGAGAGAGGCCCTCTTTTAAGGAGCGTTTGCGGAAGCCTCCTGTTCTGTTGTCTCCTAGGTGTTCATTCCCACCCATGCCTCCCTCTCCTCCCATGCCTCCTGGTCTCGAGTCACCAGGTACTGCTGAGTCGATGCAGTTGGGATTCACGCGTCTCTCCATGGTGGAGAGGGCCTTTAGGAGGAGGGAAGGGCTCTGCCTCTATTGTGGGTTACAGGGCCACCTTTTGAAGTCTTGTCCTACACGGCCGGGAAACGCTCACACCTAAGGTCCTGTCGGGGGCAGACCTTGGGTGGTTTATCCTCGTCCCCGGAACCGCTTAAGGAGAAACCTTTGGTCATGGTTGTCCTTTCCTGGTTGGATTCCTCCATAGTCACCCAGGCTCTTGTTGACTCCGGTGCTGTGGGCTATTTCAGTGCTTTTGTATCAAAGCACTCCATTCCTGTTTTGCCTCGGCCTGTTCCACTTGCTATTGAGGCCATTGATGGCAGGCCCCTTCAGCCCACACTCGTTACTCACGAAACCGCTCCGTTATCCATGGCTGTTGGGGCTCTACATTTTGAAACCCTCCAGTTCCAGGTGAAAAAAATCTCCACACATTTTCCAGTTGTTCTGGGTTATGCCGGGCTCTAAAAGCACAATCCCAGTCTCGATTGGCACAGGTCCGAAATTTTGTCATGGTCTCCGCAATGTAATTCCACTTGTCTTCAGAAACCAGTTAAAGTCTTGTGCACTTCTTCAGTATCTCAATTGCCAGAGGAGTACCGAGAGTTCCTAGACGTTTTTGACAAGGTGCATGCCAGTATGTTGCCTCACCGGTCTTACGATTGTGCCATTGACCTGCAACCCTGAGACATTCCTCCTCGGGCTGGGTTTACCCTCTGTCTGTTGCGGAGAATTGTGCTATGGAGGAGTATGTTGCAGATGCTCTGTCATGGGGGATTATCTGCAAATCCTGTTCTCCTGCAGGGGCTAGCTTCTTCTTTGTGAAGAAAAAGGGTGGCGAGTTAAGATCATGCATCGATTATAGGGGTCTTAATCGTCTTACCATTAAAAATGCTTTCCCTATTCTTCTCATTACTGAACTCTTTGACCGCCTCAAGGGAGCTACGGTCTTTACTAAACTTGATTTGAGAGGAGCGTACAATCTCGTTAGGATCAAGGAGGGCCACGAATGGAAAACAGCATTTAACACCAGGAGTGGGCATTATGAATATCTTGTAATGCCCTTTGGCCTATGTAATGCTCCTGCTGATTTCCAGGAATTTATTAATGATGTCCTACAAGATATATTGCAACAGTGTGTTGTGGTTTACTTAGACAACATCCTCATACACTCACCCACACTTGAGGCTCATCGTTCTGATGTTACATGGGTTCTTCAGAGACTACGTGAGAATGGCCTGTTTTGTAAACTCGAGAAATGTGAGTTCCATCAGACTCAAGTAACCTTCCTAGGTTATGTTATCTCTGTTGCAGGGTTCTCCATGGATCCTGACAAATTGTCTGCAGTTCTGCAATGGCCTCGCCCAGTTGGTCTTCGGTCTATTCAACGCTTTTTGGGGTTCGCCAATTACTATAGAAAGTTTATTAAAAACTTTTCTTCCTTGGTCAAACCTATCACAGACATGACCCGTAAAGAGAATGATCCACTCCATTGGTCACCTACTGCCATTAAGGCCTTTTATAGTCTTAAGAATGGCTTTAGCTGCAGCTCCAGTTCTGGCTCATTCTAACCCTGTCCTGCCTTTCGTTCTTGAGGTCGATGCGTCTGAGACTGGAGTAGGTGTCCTCTTGTCTCAATGTCCTACACCTGACTGTTCCTTGCATATGTGCAGTTTCTTCTCTATGAAATTGTCTCCAGCGGAGTGCAATTATGAAATTGGCAACAGGAAATTACTGGCCATAATTTTGGCACTCAAGGAATGGAGGCATCTTCTTGAGGCATCTTCTTGAGGGTAATAGCGTACAAGTGCTCATTCTTACTGACCACAAAATGTAACTTATCTATTCAAAGCAAAATGTTTGTCGCCCCGAAAGGCCTGATGGGTGCTATTTTTGTCTTGGTTTAATTATGTGGTCTCCTACCTGCCTAGTAGTAAGAATGTTAGGGCTGATGCCCTCTCTTGACAATTTTTGCCTCTGTCCAAGGATGAGTCTGTACCTACTCCAGTTATACCTCCTGACCATATTTTGGCTACCATACGTTCTAATTGGACTTCTCCCTTGTGGGTGGAGATCCTGGCTGCACAAACCAATGCACCTCCTGAAAACCTAGTGGTAAGTGCTTTGTTCCTGAGAATCTTCTAACTAAACCTTTGCACACTTACCACAATCCTAAAGCTGCAGGTCACCCGGTCAAGAACCAAATATTTTGGTCTGTCACTCGTCAATTTTGGTGGCCAGGTCTTCGTTCTGATGTTGCTGCGTATGTTGCCTCCTGCTCAGTTTGTGCACAGAATAAGACTCCTCAATGTCTTCCTGTGGGTCTTCTTCAACCTATTGCTAATGGTGAGCATTCTTGGACACATCTTTCCATGGACTTCATTGTCGAGCTCCCTGTTTCCAGTGGCAATGCTGTTATCCATATGGTGGTTGACCGTTTTTCTAAAATATCACATTGCATTCCCTTGAAGAAGCTGCCTACCGCTCATGAGCTTGCTTCAATTTTTGCCCAGGAGGTCTTCTTTTTACATGGGTTACCCAAGGAAATAGTGTCGGACCGGGGTAGTCAGTTTGTCTCCAGATTTTTGCCTTCCTTTTGTGCTCAAATGGGGATCCAGGTTTCCTTCTCCTCGGCATATCACCCTCAATCCAATGGGGCTGCAGAACGGTCTAATCAAGCTCTGGAACAGTTCCTCCATTGCTATGTCTGAGATCACCTCAATAATTGTTCTGAACTGTTACCTTGGGCAGAGTTTGCTCGTAATAGTGCTATTAATGCTTCCTCCCAGTTATCCCCGTTCATGGCGATTCATTCATGTCTCAGGGTATTCCGGCTTTGGAGGAGCATCTCCAGCAACTCTGTTCCACGTGGTTGCATATTCAGGATTGCCTTCATCGTTCTATGCAGCGTCAAAAGTTCCAGGCTGATTGTAGGCATCTGCCCGAGCCTTCCTACCAGGTTGGTGAGAGGGTTTGGCTGTCCTCCTGCAACTTGAACCTTCATGTGCCTTCCAATAAACTAGCTCCCCATTATGTTGGTCCTTTTTGAATACTCTGACGGGTCAATCCTGTGGCCTACGCTCTTGACCTTCCTTCTGCAATGCACATCTCCAATGTTTTTCATGTTTACCGCTTGAAACCATTGGTTTGTAATTGGTTTACCACTGTGTTGCCTCGTCCCTGTCCAATCTTTGTTGACAACCATGAAGAATATGAGGTCAGCAGCATTATTGACTCTCGTATGTCCAGGGGCCGCGTACAGTATTTGGTTCACTGGAGGGGTTACGGTCTGGAGGAGCATTCATGGGTTCCCTCCTCTGATGTTCATGCTTGCGCCATCCTCCGTGCCTTCCATGCCCATTTCCCCAATAAGCCTTTTGTCCTCCCACGTGGGGAGGGGTCGTTGAGGGGAGGGTACTGTCAGGGTTTTTTCCTTGCTTTGTTTGCCATGTGCTGCTGGCAGCCATTTTACTCACCTCTCTTGCTGAGTCTGGTGCAGAATGTGTGATGCTGCTCATTTCCTGCACGCCCTCTTATGGTCAGACTGGTGTACATCATCCGTGTGAGACAGGTTTGCAGTCTCAGAATTGTGATGTCATCACTTATTATTTAAAGGGCCTCTGTTCAGTATGATTTGCCCTTGTTCCTGATTCCGGCTCATCTGACTACTTGCTTTGGTTCCTGACTCAGCTCGTCTGACTATTCGCTCTGGCTCCTGACTTGTCTCATCTGACTACCAGCTCTGGCTTTGACTCCTGGCTTGTTATTTGACTTTTTATTTTTTTTTGTTTTTAATAAAGGTGTGATTATTTTTGCACTTCTCGTCTCAGTCTGAATTCTGGCACCCTGACAGAGTGCCTTATTCGCTGTGAAAAATTTATATTGTTAAGTGTGCTGTATGGGCTGTGACAGCTTAGATCCCAGTTGATATCTGCCCTGTTGTATACCTCCTTGGTTATTTCTAGGGGGTTTAGATTGCAGATAGGGTGTAGCTACTGTAGCCTAATTTGAGTATACACTTAGGTGCTTTTTATTGTCATACTATGTATTTTATGTATGATTCAGCTGCTGTTAGTGACCTGTCACTTGTTTTATTATTTAAATTTTTACATTGTCCTTATACTTACATTGGGTTTGTAACCCCCCCTTTTTCTTGAGTACATCAGGTATCCCATACCGAGTATTACAAGAACTGTCCATTTCACACAATATTTATACTATATATTATTTACCTTTAGAAGAGTGCTGTAGTCACTGTCTTTTTTATGATGTGCGTACTTGCGTATCTTTTCTTGTCTTTATATATATATATATATATATATATATATATATATATATATATATATATATATATATATATATAATCCATTATAGAAGAGGACTGCACTCACTGGATTTGGTATATAAAATAAAAAAAAATATTATTTTTTATTTTATATACCAAATCCAGTGAGTGCAGTCCTCTTCTATAATGGATTATTGATATACCTGACTTGGCACCCTGGTTGATGTCCCTATTGCATTGTGAGTGCAGACACACATGGAAGTTATATATATATTTTATACAAAGACATTTTAGGCAGTTGGGTGCTTCCAACTTTGTGGCAATAGTTTTGGGAAGGCCCTTTCCTGTTCCATCATGTACTTTTGTGCAGAAAATTAGGTCCATGAAGACATAGGTAGACAAGACACATGGAGCAAAGTGAGTGACCTGCACAGAGCCCTGACCTTAAGCCCACTGAACACCTTTGGGATGAATCAGAAACGCAATTTAGGTAAGATGTTTAGGTGTCCACATACTTTTGGCTATATAATGTGTATACACACACACACACACACACACACACACACACACACACATATATATATATATATATATTTATATTTATATATATATATATACACATACATTCAAACTGATATCATCAACACCTTTGAGCACTTCGCAGTTTCACAGTTTGTCATATAGCAAATCCCTATAAATCCATTTTAAAAACATTTTGACAATAATAAACCTTTATTATACATTTAATAAGTATATATGTCTAAATTAAATACTTTACTTCAATAAAATGTTCATGTTTTTTGCTATGCAAACTTTCAAGCCTTAAAATAGATTTTGTCAGGTCTCCAAATGAGAAACGGTTTTCAGAGCTATTTTGGGTTGTGCTCTTGAAAGCTACACATGTATTTGTATAATGCTCTTTTGTAACTTACATTAAAACACAAGATTGTTTTTAGGGAACCTCAGAACTGCAATAGAGCTGAAACAAAAACCTAACAAGCTGTTCAAGAGGACAAACCACATAATGAAAAAGTGAAAAATGTCAAAGGAAATAGCTTCTTTAATTTGACATACAACACTCAGTCACAGAGAATAAGAAAAATATTGTCACACAACTGACCTAGAAGGAAATAGCATTATTCAAAGTAAAAAAAAAGATGATGCCAGAGTTGACACTTAAAGGGACAGTAAAGTCATAACATGTTTTAGAGTACTTGTTATCCCGATCATCATTTACACGTGTGAAATTAGCCTATTGTACTCTGAATTCTTCCTGGTATCTGGTAAACAATCGTATTGCCATTTATTTATGAGCGTGATGGGTATAATGGGCATGGTTGTTCAATGATTATATTGACACTTAATATTTTTAAAGTATTTATTGTTTTCATTATTTTCAATTACTAATTGAGAAAGCACCATTTTTCGTTTTGGTGATATATATATATATATATATATATATGAGATCAAGAATAACACTTTGAGAAATTATTTTTTATCAAAAGTAAATAGCCTTAACTTATCTCATCTTCTAAAATTGTATTTTGACAGTTCTCATACAGTAAGCGATAATGTAGCTGCAAAATGTTGCCGAAACTGGTA
Organism: Bombina bombina; assembly: GCF_027579735.1. NCBI lineage: Eukaryota > Metazoa > Chordata > Amphibia > Anura > Bombinatoridae > Bombina > Bombina bombina. The sequence continues at coordinate 123,588,701 of NC_069508.1, forward strand.
AATGGGAGGAGGTAGGATGTTAAACGCTTATGGAGAATGGCCCACTCCCAATTTGTGGGTGGGGCCATGTAGTAGGGGTGGGTTATGTGCAGTCTGTGGGTGTGTCTTGTATCTGCATGTGTGTCTGTGAGGTTGTTAGGCGGGGCTTAATCAATGCCTTTATATCAGGACACAGAGGGGCTATGAGAGGGAAGTGGGTTATACTTCATAACCCGTGACAATACCGCAGGTGGTTATAGAAACATTCTTCCAACAGCAGAATTTCATAGCAAATCTATTTCAGTCACTAAATAAAACTTTGATCACTGTTGCTTAGTGGTAGTGCCCTATGTGTGTGTGTCACAAAATGGTGCTTTAAGGAGAGTACTTGGGGGAATTAAGCACCACCAAACTTTTAGGTTTTCTCCCCATTGTATAAATCACAAGCCGTGCATGTGCAGGGCCAGCTGGTTCTGTCCACTCCACAAGGAGCAAAAGGTAAGAAGCTCCGTTAGGTTCTCATTGCACTGAGGAAGGGGCTAATCTCTCTAAAAAAACAACGACTTCTAAGATAAGCCCCAGAACACCTAATAATGTGCCAACAGCAATATCCACCCATTAAAGTGAATGTAAATATTGATGCTAAAGTGCCCTGTTTTTAAAAATTCGATTAAAAAACAGGGGCACTTTAATTCATCAAAAATTACATTTCACTCCTGTTGTAAAAAAAACGTACCTTTTAATCTTTACAGCAGCTCCAGCTTGCTCCACCCATTGCAAAGCCTCTTCCCGGTCTAAAATGAGGAATCCGGCTTCCTTCAATCACGACGTTGAATCAGACACTGATTCTCCCGGGGGGGGGGGGAGCTGTGATTGAAGGATGACCTATCCATTATGCATGACTTCAGAAATGGCTTGCGACGACCAGAGGAAGCTGTAACTGCTGTGAAGATTAAAAGGTAAGTATTTCTTCACAACAGGAGTGAAATGTAAATTTTGATGAATTAAAGTGCCCCTGTTTTTAATCAAATGTTTAAAAACTGGACACTTTAGCACTTTACATTCCAATGGTTCTGTCCATGACTCATTAGCAAAAATATTCTAACTAAGATTTTACAGGTCTATTGAATGCACATATATTTCACTGCTTATGGAAAGGACATTTTATTTTATGTAATCATTTAAGTTGTGGCCACAACATATATTTTTATGAACGATTGTGTATGTTTAGATATATTAAATATTATTATTGTTCTTCTTTGGTATAAGACCTATGATAATATTATTGTTTTAATAATACTATTGTTTTAATTATCCCTTAGCTCTCTACTCTGAGTGCCACTCTTTGTGTGATAGTTTTATGGTTGATAATATACAGTGTGTGGAAGAATCACAGTGTTTTTTGAGTGTGCTTAAAGGGAAAGTGTCATATAAGAGTTAAGGACTAACTAGTTTCAATTTTAAGAGACTGTTCAATTTACGTCTGATATCACATTTACTTCATTTTCTTGGTATCTGTTGTTGGAAAGCATACTTAAATATGTTCAGAAGTAATAATGCACTGCTGTCAGCTAGCTGCTGATTGGTGGTTGCATACTCATCATTGGCTCACCAGATGTGTTCATCTATGTCCCAATAGTGCATTGCTGCTCTGCAGCCGACATTTAATGCAACATTAAACTGTTCTAACACATTACAAAATTATCTTTTTTTTTGGACTTTTATGTTACTTTAACAATAAAATACTCTAATAAAAATTAAGCAATAAAATACAGTAATCACAATAAAAGGCATTCTTATGGAAAATGCAACAAAGAAAACAATGTATGTGCAAAATATAGATCACTTGTCTAATTGCTTAGGGAGCAACAGTGAAAGTTGTAATGACTGTTCTTACTGAATAAAGGGCCTTGATTTATTGATTATTGTATCTTATTTATATGTTTAGAGTCAGAATATGAGTGGAACGCGTGTGCACAAACGATACTGTGTTTTCGCTTCCTTTGCGTGTAAGTTAATTGCGCTCATATTACAAGTTAAAAGTAAATGCAAACCTGTGAGTGCAATTGCGATTTACGCTAGAATGACTACCGCGACCTTAGAGCTCTGTTTAACTGTTTTACAAAACTAAAAAGATTCCCAAAACACATAAAAATACATTACAATGTACAGTTACACTCATAACACCATCTAATAACAATTATTACAAAAAAATATTGCACACAAAAGTTATAAGGGCTCAAATATATGAGGTCTCAGGTGTTAGAAAAAAAGGGCTGCAAAGGGATTATAGAGATACATACATATACATGTGTATATATATATATATATATATATATATATATATATGTGTATATATATTTATTTATATATATATATGTGTGTGTATATCTGTGTGTGTGTACATATGTATTTACAGACACATATAAACACAAATACATATTTATACATCTATAGACATATATATAAGTGCATTGCAGCCCTTTGCTTTCAAGTTACTGAAAACATGTAAAATCATATTTATGCAATATTCATCCAAAATTTAAAAGGACAGGTATGTTTGTCTGATGCAGTCATGCACAGTAGAGACTGTAGCGCAAGAAAAACATACCTGACCGTAAGGATCAGTGACTGCCGACTGCGCACGAGATTATGTGCATGCGCAGTAGAGACTGCCTCTCTCTGCTGCGATCTTGCTAAAAGTAGCGAGATTGCATAATTTCTGCATGCTCCACAAGTGGGGCAATGCAGAAATAGTCTTGCAGAGGTACCAGCACTCTGTGTCCCTCTCTGCATTGGGCAGCGTTGGTACCAATCATTGGTGACGTGGGAGGGTTAGGAAGGAGGCGGATGGGCAGGCCATCGCTGGAGGGGAACGGGAGGTGCAGAAGCGGGTGGGACCACTATGCTACAGAAAAAAAGTCTTCACAGCGGCAGGAAGGGGGGATGAGGGAGAGAAGATCAGGTGAGGGAATGAGGTAGAGGGGAACATACCAGGCCTTAAACATTTTGACACGTGTACACAGGCTTTTAAACTAGTATTTAATAAAGTGTTATAAAATAGTGCATCAAACATCTAACAATGTGTTTATAGGTCTAACTCATACTAACAATTTCATAAATACTGTGTATTTACTGTAAATATTTCACATATATAGAAATATGTATTTATGAATAAAAAGAACATATTCTTCTATATGAAGAACATTGGAATGGGACATATTTATATATTTACGTCTGGTTAGCGCACTTGAGAATTTGCATCTGAGTTAGTGCGAGAGACTGGTGTTTTTTTCCACTTTTTTTTCCTACATTGACTTCTATGGGGGAACAGGTTATAGTGCATGTTATATTCTAACTTTGGCTTTTTGCGTGCATTAGTTTAGCGTTCAAGCAATAACTTTTTACTTTCAACTTGTAATACAAGCACAACCCAACACAAGCAAAAATGTTCGTTCTAGCGTAGTTAGCACATGAGCGAAAGTGCTAAATAGCTCTTAATTCATTATCTAGCTCTTAATTCTTAAACTTTGAAATGCTGATATTACTAGGTGCTTTATTATAATGAGAAGTACGACCTGTTTGTTTCTAATGTTTTCAATCTTCTAGCAATTACTGAAACCTGGCTATCTTCTTCTGACACTACTTCCATTGCTGCTTTCATGTACAGTGGTCTCCATTTTAGCCACACACCTAGGCCAGGTGAGAGACATGGTGGCAGTGTTGGAATCTTACTGTCCCCCAACCACTGAGAATGAAGTGAGTTCCCTAAAGTCTTCCTCACACCTCACTGCCTTCCCACTTGACCCTATCCCTTCACATCCAATACCTTCTCTGTCTTCTACCCTTGCTTCAGCTCTTACTCACATATTCAACCGATCCCTTACTACTGGTTCATTTCCATCTTCCTTTAAACATGCAAAGGTCACCCCCATCCTCAAAAAACCCTCACTCAACCCCAATTCTCCTCCAAACTACCGCCCCATATCACTGCTTCTGCTGGCTTCAAAAGTCCTTGAAAAACTAGCTTTCGATCGCCTAACTCACTTCATGTCCTCCAACTCATTGCTCAATCCCCTGCAACCTGGATTCCATCCCCAACACTCAACTGAGACTGCCCTCACCAAGGTTACTATCATCTTTCTGCTAAAAACAATGGCCACTAATCTATACTTATCTTACTTGACCTGTCTGCTGCCTTTCACACTGTTGACCATCTCCTCCTCCTACGGACTCTCAGCTCCCTTGGGCTCTATGACATTACCCTTTCCTGGATCCACTCTCATCTCTATAATAGGTAATTTTCTGTCCCATTTACTGGTGACTCCTCCTCTTCATTGCCTCTGTCTGTTGGAGTACATCAAGGCTCTGTTCTAGTCCCTCTACTCTTCTCTATCTATACTTCCTCACTGGGTAAACTTATCAGTAGCTATGGCTTTAACTATCACCTCTATACTGATGATACTCAGATCTACCTATCCACCCCTGCACTCTACCCTTCTGTCCTTTCCCACATCAGCGACTGCTTATCTGGCATTTCTTCCTGGATGGCCTCTCACCACCTAAAAATCAACACGTCCAAAACTGAGCTTCTTATAATCCTTCCATCTAATTTTACTCCAGTTTCTAACTTTACTATCACTGTTGGCGACATCACTATCTCCCCATCACCCCAATATCGCTGCCTAGGAGTTACACTTGACTACAATCTGTCCTTCATACCCCATATCCAATTGCTCTCTTCATCCTGTCACAACCACCTATGCAATATCTCAAAAATGTGTCATTTTCTGAGTGTTGAAACTACTAAACAGCTAATCCATTCCCTAGTAATTTCCCAGCTTGACTACTGTAATAACCTACTAACTGGCCTTCCTCTCTCCCACCTCGCCCCCCTTTAATCCACCCTAAATGCCTCTGCTAGGCTAATCCACCTCTCCTGATGCTCTGTATCTGCTGCACCCCTCTATGAGTTCATTCACTGGCTCCCCATTCACAGCAGAATTAAATTCAAAATTCTCACTCTGACCTACAAAGTGCTTACCAATGCAGCCCCCCTACCTTAAATCACTTATAAACAAATATACTCCAGCCTGTCCCCTAAGATCCAACAATGATCTACTCCTTGCATCTTCTACCATCACCTCCTCCTATGCTAGACTACAGGACTTCTCTCGCACAGCATCAACCCTCTGGAACGCACTTCCACAAGCTGTCAGACTTCCCCCCCAACCTTTCCTCCTTTAAACGCTCCCTTAAGACCTTCTTGTTCAGGGAAGCCTATCACCAAATCAGTAACTAATGATTTCAACTTGCCTAATAGTTGCCCTCATCTAACTCCACACTAACATCATTCCTACCTTTGCAATCCCCTCAGCTCTACAAACAGTTGCCTTGCAACAATAAATCCAGGCAGTAGACACAGCTCATTTGCTATCCATTTGATGCAAGCAGGGATGGGCAGGTTTGCTAGCTGGAAACTTTAACCACCTACCTATTGATAAATATGGACCACTCTCCACAGAATAGGCTTACAGTAGACAAAGACAAGCCATTTAGACTTTTAGATGTAGGATAATGAAGTTAATATGTTTGCACTCATTTATTTTCTTGCTCTTATACCTTTCTTCCATAAATACATAAGGTTAATGTTATAGGATTTGATAATAGAAAAGCCAACCTTAAGATAATTTAAACACATATTGCAATGAATAGATATATGTAAGCCATGTGTGAGGTTAAGTATTTGAAAAAGCCACCTTTATTTTTTGAAAATAGTTAAATATTCTTGTGTTACAATAACAAACTTCTGATCCTAATTTTAAAAATAATATACTGAGAATGTAGTATTTAAGAAGGGTTTGCCTAACATCATATTGTTATATCCACAAGAACATAATTATTATTGTAAAGGGAATATAGCCCTGAATGAGTCAGGGGTGAGGAAAATAAGCTTGATCAACCTTCAAGGCTATTTTTATGTTGAAATCTTTTTATTAAGAAGCATTTTCCATACAATAATATTGGTAAGTATAAACAATAAATCAAATCATATAATTCCATTCCCCTTCACATTTGTATATAGATATTGTAGAACAAACTTCACCCAAACCAAGCCAAACCCAGAGGTCTGACAAGATTTGTCGAATAGTACCAGAAAGTCTCTAAAAAGTCTTGGATTCTGACGAGCTTACTTGCCTCCGCCCTGAGGTGTTAGGGTCTATATGGCACCATCTATCCAAAATGATGGAGGAGAATGTCACAACTCCAAACATAAATAATGAATACAATCTGAATTGACAACAAATCAAGGAACCAAAAAAGAAATAACTTGGAGAAAACCAGTATAACAGAAAACAAAAATAACATGAGCAAATAATAATACTGGGTCAGTTGATATTGTCACCATTGTGTCATTTTGAAAAGAACTAACTGTGGCTTAACTTTAAAAATGGAGGTGCTGGTAAGTAAAATATTATGCTACGGTGGAGGTTATCTGTACTAGGTTAGGGGGAGTAGTGGAGTTACCCCTTAAAATCCAATAAAACAAAATTTGGTCAACTAAGTCCTTATTGTCTAGAATCCAGGAGGCTGATTCATACATTGAGTAAGTGGTATTGATTTTATTAAGTATATCTGGCCAGGGAGGAGAACCAGTTTTCCAATATTTAGCTATACATGACCTTGTAATGGTGCACAAGATTTATATGAAGGTATTAATTGGCTTATTAAATTGAGGAAAACGTTTGTGTAGCAAGGCCTGGGCCTGGGTGAGTCGGATGTTTTCATCTAGAGTGGAGCTAAGTAGGAGGGTCAGAGAGTCCCAAATATATTTCACCTTGTCGCATTCCCACCATAGATGGCGGTAAGTATTGAAAACTCTGCACCCTCTATAACAATATCTACTCCCTGTGTGGGACATATGTGTGATCTGAAGTGGGGTTAAATACCATCTGAAGGTAGTTTTAATGGCATTTTCCCTTAAGTCTGCGCTCAGGAGTCCCTTATCTGTAAGAATAAATAAATCAGCCCATTTTTGTTTATCCATTTCCGCTCCTATGTCTCTTTCCCAGTTCAAGATTAACTGTGCCTTAGAATGGATGTGTGAAAACTGTATTGCAGTATATAACCTTGAGATGGTGTGTTTTGGTCTATTATGTGTTTTACACAGAGTTTCTTGAATTGTAGTGGGCTGAGTCAGAGTATGGTTTTGGAATTCCCGGAGGTAAAGAAACCAGTTGAGTTTTAGGGATGCAATTTTGTCCTGTAGCTGAGTATATGATATGATTCTATTATTAGTCACTAAATCTGCTACCCTATAAAGTCATTTGTTGCTCCATTTGTCTACTAATCTGCGATAGTCCCGGGCAAAAGGTATCTGATTGGCATCGTCCAAGAGTAGTGTGGTCTTAACTTAGAGGCTTTTGCTAGCTTATCCTATGAGGCCAAAGTGGAGTCTAACGTGGGGGGTTTAAGTTGTTGCTGATAGGGGTTGTAAAATTTGGTGTCCCCAAGTATGTCTGCTGGAGAACTCCAACTTCCTATTTCAGCCTCTAGGGCAGGCCATAGACTGTCAGAGTGTGGTTTGTTTAGGAGTGTTGTTTGGGCCAATCTAGCTGCATGGTAGTAATCGATAGTACCTGAGATTAACTTTTATAAATAAAAGAGAGGAATGTTGTGTTTGATTTTTTTGGACTTAATAATTTTGTCTCCAAAATACCCTTTTTATACCTATCATCAATATCACCAATGATAAGATTGCATGTGTGTGTGTGCATGCATTTGTTTACCAATACCTGCCTAGATTACAAGTGTAGCGACAATTCTTTATCGCAATTGAGCACTAACTAGGATAAAGGTAAAACAATAGTGCTCCCTTGTTAGAATCGGTATTACAAGTTGAAAGCATAAAGTTAGCGCGGGAGTGAAAGACTCAGGCGCTCTAACTTCAGGACTTTGGATATTTTTAACCCTTTTGAAACATTTCTTTAATATGAAACATATTTTTTATTAAAATGTTCATATATGAGTGTAATATTTTATTTTAATATGTTTTACATGTATTTTTAAACCTTACACTTTACTTCAGGTCTCAGGTTGTGTTAAATATTCTAGCACTTTTTCGGCTTTCACTCGAGCGCAATCCATATCTTTCGACTTGTAATATCAGCTATATTTAGCGCAGACATGATATCCATTGAAAGTATAGGGTGTTCTAAAGCAATGTTGGCCACATTAAACCTTCTCTGGTAAATCTGTGTTACCATGGACTTGTAATATTAATTTGCATGCTAATTATAATGTGGTCCAGAGATATTGTGGACTGTGTTACCATTAGCACGCCACTTGTAATCTGTGACTTGATTTAGATAGCTGGAATTTAAGGCACTATAAGGGGAGTTAGAGCTTCCAGTAGCAAAGAAAAAGTCTGAGGGGCCAGGCAAGAGGGTTACATTACTGGGGATTTAATAGATTTATTCAAAAGGTTCCCATAGCAGCACTTACAGGATTTGAAATCAAAAGCGTGTTTAATGGGGACGTTTCAGGGCTATACTGAATCCCCTTCCTCAGACCTCCTTCTATAAATAAATAACAAATTTACTCATACATTTAAAGGGACATGAAGTTTTAAACAACTTTCCAGTTTATTTCTGTTATCAAATCTGTGTTCTCACCAGTACTGACAGAAAGGAAGATGAGACAAGAATGCAGTATAATAATAGCTAGCAGTGTTTATTGTGAATTTATTGCAATCAAATAAATTAGTAATCAAGGGTACTTTTTAGTCAATTTTACGTCATTTAGCCCCCCAATAGAAATTTACCTCTCCTAGTAACTATGTTCTTATATATATAATGCATCTCTAAAGGGAAAGTAGATTATTCAGGGCTCTAGAAACAAATTTTTAACCATATATGTGGAGCCCTGATTCCAGCTGGGGTTTAGTCTCCCTAGATCTCTTGGTAATTTATACTTTCCCTATGAGAGTTTCTATATAGAAGTGTCAAAATAGGTTTTATTTAGTGCCTTATATATATATCTTCATTATTCTATCTTTTATAATATGTACTATCTATTTTAGTGATCATATATTTCTTCCTTAGATTAATTCTTAATGGGCAGAAAAAATTAGCATGTTTATATATTTGTATTCTTTTTAGCAGGTGTAAATAGATAGATTATATTTATGAGTTTTCAACCTATTACTTAAGCACATGTACTATTATTTTTTTATATTCATTTTTTTATATTCATATATTTGTTTTAACTAGCCTTTGAACATTTATTTGTTTTGTTTTTTTAGAAAATTTCTTACATATAATGCAGTTCTGTGATATTTTATGAAGTTTGTATGCAACATATTTGATGTATTTATATTTTAATTGCTATTAGATTAGGTGGATTATGTATAACCATAGGGATTGTCTCATTTGTATGTGATAGAAACATCCTACCTATAGATTGGGACATTAGCATATGTATATTGCTCCCTCAAGATAGAGGGATATAAATAAGCTGTAAGAAGCAATGTGGGCATTGCCTCTGACGAAGCGAGGAGGAGCCTCGCGAAACGCGTTAGGCCACGCCCACTTTACGCTACGTAGGACGTACTCTGACGTTTGTGTTAGGACCTGGACTGGAGCCGGCTATTTGCAGTACAGCGTCTATCGCATTGTGAGCAGAGAGGGTCCGTTTTCCATGAGAGGGTTTACCCGCTGGCTATCGAATAATCTTGGAGAGAGAGAGGAAAAGCCCAGCAGTGGGACATACATTCCCCTTATTTGTGTGCTGACATACCTCATATGTTTGAGGGTTACTATGTGAGTTTGGAATCATTTGTTTGGATGTTTGTATATATATTATCACCATTAAAATTGTTTTAAATCTACACTTAGATCATCCGTGTACTGTTTGGTGCACGGAGTTGCGCTCCTGTTTTCTTGTGTCTTTTGACAGGGATCCTTTTCAGATTATAAGCAAGGTAATGGTTAAACTATAAACATTACCTATCTTCGGATTTCGAATAAGGCATTATCAGTGTATAAGAGTGGGCAAAATAATGGCTATGGCCAGATAAAGCATCACCATGAAGCAAATGTTACAGGTGTTTCCCTCTTTTATGTAGTCCAGAAACATCTCCCTGGATCACTCCTGCCCTTCCTTGTAACAATTAAAACACAAAGTGGAGCAGGCGTGTCTACGTATTTCGTCAATCGTATTTCTTAGCAATTGTGTTAGTTAAAGGGACATAAAACCCAATTTTTTTCTCTTATGATTCAAACAGAACATACCATTTTAAAGAACTTTCCAATTTACTTCTGTTATCAAATGTTCTTTGTTTTCTTGTTAGCCTTTGTTGAAAAGCTGGAATGTAAGCTCATGAGTGTGCACGTGTCTGCAGCACTATATGGCAGCAGTTTTGCAACAATGTTATACATTAGCAGGAGCACTAGATGGCAGCACTATTTCCTGTCATGTAGTGCTTCAGGCATGTGCACGCTACCTACCTAGGTATCCCATTTAACAAAGAATAACATAGGAACAAAGCAAATTTGATAATAGAAGTAAATTGGAAACTTTTTTAAAATTGTATTCTCTATCTGAATAATGAAAGATTTTTTGGGGGTTTAATGTCCCTTTAAGAGCTTTTCTCAAAACAAAAAATGAATCCTCATTGCATACACACATATTTCCACATTCCTCATTGGAATGTGACACCCTTTCTTCTTTAAGATAAGCACACTGTTTGCTATGAGAATAGACAGCAGAACAGAGAAACACATGTGTAAATTTCCATTAAGCCAACTCTCTTAAAGGCATATATGTGTGAATATGTATATATAATATATATATATATATATATATATATATATATATATATATATATATATACACACATACATACTGTGTATATATATTCTACATATGCCTCTTGCTATAGGCTCGTCATCAGATGTATTCTGCTAGCTCCCACAGCTCTGCAGGTGACTTTAAAGGTAGAATAAACATGTTTTACCATTAAAGAACCTAGGTTACACTGCAGCTATCTGAGGGATAGTTGTTGCACATGTGCAAACACACACTGGAATGCTATGAAAGATAAATTTCAACATGGAGGCACCCATGACTAGAGGGAGGTGGAGAATAACCTTAAAGGGACACTGAACCCAAATGTTTTCTTTCGTGATTCAGATAGAGCATGCAATTTTAAGCAACTTTCTAATTTACTTCTATTATCCATTTTATTTCATTCTCTTGGTATCTTTATTTGAAAAGCAAGAATGTAAGTTTAGATGACAGCCCATTTTTGGTGAACAACCTGGGTTGTTCTTGCTGATTAGTGGATAAATTCACCCACCAATAAACAAGTGCTGTCCAGGGTGTTTAACCAAAAAATGACTGGCTCCTTAGCTTGTCTTCTCTTTCAAATAAAGATAGCAAGAGAACAAATTAAAAATAGGAGTAAATTAGGAAGTTGCTTAAAATTGCATGCTCTATCTGAATCATGAAAGAAAAAATTTGGGTTCAGTGTCCCTTTAATACTATTCTAATAAACTTTATTTTCAGGGGTTACCTACATAGAATACAATCAATAGTGCAATAATAAAATGCTCCAACATATTACATAATTTTCTTTTTGTGATTGTATGTCCCTTTAATAAAGAATCTATAATATAATCGCGTTTGTAACGTGCCCGTCGGTGTCGCCAGTTGCGCAAACATCCTCAAAGGAATGTTGGCTGCACGCCGCTAAAAGAATCCACCTGGATGCAGCGTAGGCAAACCTGAAGCCTTAAAAAAAAAAAACACGCAACCGTCTGCACAAAATAATTAAAAAACTTGTAAACATCCGCAAGAAATAAAATAAAAACACGTAATCGTCGCACGAAGTATAACAAAAAAAAAAACAACCTCCCACATGAAGTATTAACAAACACCTTAATCGTCAAACCCCACATTGCAAAATAATAAAGCAATTAACAAATAACAATTAAAATATTAACCCCTAAACCTCCAACCCCCCACATCGCAATAAACCTATTTAATCTATTAACTCTTAAACCACCAACCTCCCACATCGCCATAAACCTAATTAACATATTAACCTCTAAACCGCCAAACCCCCACATTGCAATAACCATAATTACTATATTAACCCCTATACCGCCAACTCCCCCACAATGCAAATAACAAATTTAATTACTAAGCCCCCAAACCTAACACCCCCTAAATTAAACGCAATTACTACTAAATTACAATTAAAATAAAAAAAACTTACATTAAATTACAAAAAATAAAAAAGTCTAACATTACAGAAAAAATAAACAAAATTATCAAAAATAAAAAAATTATACCTAATCCCCAAGAAAATAAAAAATCCCCCCCCCCCAAATAAAAGCACAACCTAATCTAAACTACCAATAGCCCTTAAAAGGGCCTTTTGTAGGGCATTGCCCTATGTTAAACAGCTCTTTAACCTCTAAAAAATACTAAGTCCCCCCTAACAGTAAACACCCCCCACCCACCCAACCCCCCAAAATAAAAAACCTAACATTAAAAGAAACTAAACTACCCATTGCCCCTAAATGGGCATGTGTATGGGCATTGCCATTTAAAAGGGCATTCAGCTCTTTTACTGCCCTTAAAAGGGCAATCAGCTCTTTTTCAAGACCAAAAAACCTCTAATCTAAAAAAAAACACCACAAAAATTAAAATAAAAAAGCCTAAACCTAAGCCCCAAATAGGTACTCAATGTTCCTGAAGCCTAGCAGAGGTCTTCTTCCAGACAGATCCATCATCTTTTATCTTCATCCAGAGTGAAGGTGGGGTGGCACGGAGCTGAGGTGCGGAGCTGTTTTACCGATGCCTGGATCCTAAACGGCGGCGGTCCTCTGCAGCGTGGAAGCTCCTCTTCATGCAATCGTCCATCGCACACTGAAGATTGAATGTAAGGTACCCCATATTTATTGGGGTACCTTGCATTCCTATTGGCTGAAATTTGGAAATCAGCCAATAGGATTTAAGTAGCTCTAATCTTATTGGCTGATTTCAAAATTTCAGCAAATAGGAATGCAAGTTACCCCAAATTGATTGAGGTATGTTGCATTCAATCTTCAGTCTACAACAGACATCAGATGAAGAGGAGCCTCCATGCCACCGCGGACTGCCACCGTTGAGGATCCAGGCATCAGGAACACAGCTCTGCACCTCTGCTCCGCGCCGCATTCACTCCGGATAAAGATAGAAGATGATGGATCCGTCTAGAAGAAGACCTTCTCCGCCAGACTTCAGGAACATTGAGTACCTATTTGGGGCTTAGGTTTAGGCTTTTTTATTTAAATTTTTTTTTTTGATTAGGGTTTTTTTGGGGCTTGAAAAAGAGCTGATTGCCCCTTTAAGGGCAGTAAAAAAGCTGAATGCCCATAAAAATGCCCATACAAATGCCCCTTTAGGGGCAGTGGGTAGTTTAGTTTTTTAAGTGTTATTTTTTTTTATTTTGGTGGGTAGGGGGTTTTTACTGTTAGGGGGACTTAGTACTTTTTAGAGGTAAAATAGCTGTTTAACTTAGGGCAATGCCCTTACAAAAAGCCCTTTTAAGGGCTATTGGTAGTTTAGTATTTTGATTAAGGGGTGTTTTTATTTTTGGGGGATTTTTTATTTTTATAGAGATATTAGTTTAGGTTAAAAAATTGTTTGTTTTTTTCTGTAATTTTACTTTTTTTATTTTTTGTAACTTTAGCTTGGGGGTTAGTATTTTTTAAACATAGACTGGTATCTGGGCAGGCTTATCGCCTAGTTTTATATAGAAACATAGAAACATAGATATTGACGGCAGATAAGAGCCATAGGTCCAGCAAGTCTGCCCGACCTTACCTAACAGTATAAACTTATCTAGTTCGTAGGATAGCCCTATGCTTGTCCCATGCATTTTTAAAGTCCCCCACAGTGTTTGTTGCTACTACCTCTTGAGGAAGTTTATTCCATAAATCAATCACTCTTTCTGTAAAGAAGTGCTTCCTCAAATTACTCCTGAATCTACTACCCTTTAGCTTGAGCTCATGACCCCTTGTTCTTGAATTTTCCATTTTATGTAAAATACCCACAGCCTCAGTTTTACTAAACCCTTTAATGTACTTGAAAGTTGCTATCATATCACCTCTTTCCCTTCTCTCCTCTAAGCTATACATATTTAGGTCATTGAGCCTATCCTGGTAAGTTTTATTTTTTAGACCATGTACCATTTTGGTAGCCCTCCTTTGCACAGATTCAAGTTTGTTAATATCCTTCTGAAAATATGGCCTCCAGAACTGCACACAATACTCAAGATGAGGCCTAACTAATGATCTATAAAGTGGCATAAGAACCTTACTATTTCTGCTGCAAATACCTCTACCAATACATCCAAGCATTCTGCTAGCCTTACTCGCTGCATTACTACATTGTTTACTAAGTTTTAAATCATCTGAAATAATAATTCCCAAGTCCTGTTCCTCATCTGTAACAGTCAGTAAAGTGTCATTGAGTCTGTAATTAACATTTGGATTTTTCTTCCCTAAATGCATTATTTTACACTTTGCTGTGTTAAACTTTAGATCCCAGTCGTTTGTCCAATCCTCCAATTGTTGTATATCACTTCTCATTTTGTCTACCCCCCCTGGAACATCCACTCTGCTGCAAATTTTTGTATCATCTGCAAAGAGACATACTTTCCCCTGTAGCCCTTTGCTGATATCGCAGATAAATATGTTAAACAAAACAGGCCCCAGAACTGATCCCTGAGGAACACCACTAGTAACAGCCCCCTCTGCTGAATGAACTCCATTTACTAAGACACTTTGTTTTCTGTCCTTAAGCCAGCATTCCACCCAGTTCACAATTTTTGAATCTAGACCAAGGAGATATAGTTTGTGAATAAGTTTATTGTGTGGGACGGTGTCAAATGCTTTGCTGAAATCTAGATATGCTACATCAACTGCTCCTCCCTTGTCTAATACTTTTGTTACATAATCAAAGAAGTCAATTAGATTAGTCTGACATGATCTCCCTGAAGTAAAACCATGCTGATTTTGGTCCTCTAAATTGTTTGTCTTTATGTAAGTCATAATTCTTTCTTTTAAGAGGCTTTCCATTAATTTCCCTACTGCTGAAGTTAAACTAACTGGCCTGTAGTTGCCAGATTCTTCTCTACTGCCCTTTTTATGAAGAGGTATTACATTTGCTATTCTCCAATCATCTGGGACAGCTCCTGTTAATAGTGACTGATTAAACAGATCAGTTAATGGGACAGTTAGCACTGATCGAAGTTCTTTTAAAACCCTTGGATGAATATTATCAGGACCCACTGCCTTTGTAACATTTATTTTTGATAATGCTAACAAAACCTCATCCTCTGTAAAAAGATTACTGTTAAGCTTGTTTCTATTTTGCGTAGCATCCCTTAATGTAGACATTGTATCTTCACAATCTTTAGTGAAAACAGAACAGAAGTAATCATTGAGACAGTCTGCAATCTGCTTATCTCCTTCTATTATTCTACCATCAACTGATTTCAATTTTACTATTCCTACCTTATTTTTTCTTCTTTCACTGATATATCTAAAGAATTTTTTGTCCCCATGTTTTACTGACTGTGCTATCTTCTCTTCTGCATGAGCTTTAACCTTCCTAATTAACTGCTTAGTCTTTTTTTGTTGGAGTCTCCATATTTTCATATCATCATCTGCTTGTGTGTGTCTGTAATTTTTATAAGCTATCTTTTTTGTCTTTACAGCATGTGCTACTTCTTTGGAAAACCAAATTGGTTTCCGCTTTCTTTTACTTTTACAGACATGTCTAATACAGTGTGCGGTTGCATCTAAAATGGCACCTTTCACAAATTCCCACTGTTCTTGAACCCCTGTAATAAGAGTTTTCCCCTTTAAATAGTTTTTTAGGTATTCTCCCATTAATGAAAAATCTGCCGTCCTAAAGTCTAAAACTTTTGTTTTAGTCTGGGTGGACAGTTTCTGAACATGAATACTATACCAAACAGATTGATGATCACTGGATCCTAAGTTCTCACCTACAGACACATCTGAAACTGTATCACTGTTTGTAAGTATTAGATCTAATATAGCTTCCTTACGAGTTGGTTCCTTGACTAATTGTTCAAGTGATTCCCCTAGCAGAGATTCAAGAATATATCTGATTAAAATCCTTAAAAAATATATTTTTGAGCCTCACCAGTTCTTGTTTTTTTAATGACAAGGCTAATATGTTAGTTTTTCTTGGACTGAAGCGCAAAAGAACATTTTTGCATTCCACTTAGTCCTGGGAAAACCTTTTATTGCATACTTACAAATACTGGGAAACCTATTTTTCAAAGCAAAGTGAATAAATCTATCATTCTATTTTGATTGGTATGCTGTACACTATAAAATACATGTTTTATTCTGTTTAGATTTATTTTTCTCTATTTGTATAAGGATACATATTTAAATGCAAACAGATTAAAGGGACATTGTGCTCAGAAATGGTCTGTCTTAAAGGGACAGTATACACCAATTTTCATTTAACTGCATGTAATAGATACTACTATAAAGAATAATATGCACAGATACTGATCTAAAAATCTAGTATAAAACTTTTTAAACATTTACTTAGAAGCTCCCAGTTTAGCACTGCTGAAAAGGTTAGACTGGAACACCTACTGCAAGTGGTTCTATAGCAAAAAAAAAGCAGACACCCCCCTTCCTCTGCATATGAAATGACTCTTTACACAAACAGGAGCAAGCTGGAGTAGGTATACATCAGTATTATCCTAAAACTTTGGGGACTGGTTAGGAGTCTGAAAATCTGTGCATTGTTATTTAAAAATAAGCAAAACTATACTATGTATAGGCTATATAAAGGGATTATCTACAAAACATTTATGAAAAAAAAATCTAGTGTATAATGTCCCTTTAAATATATTCTGTCTTAAAAGAGAATATTTAAAAATGTATTCCAGATCTATATAAAAAAGGGAATCATTCAGTTTATTTCTGTTACCAGACTGTACTCCAAGAATCTGGAAACAAAAATGATCGAATAATTGGCAAAGAAGGTTCACGGATCTAGGGACTTAATTTATTGAAAGTAATCTCAAGAGGCTTTCCAAAGTCTCTGCATCCATTTATTGGTGTGAATTCCATATTAAGCTTATCTCTTAATACTATTTAACTCTGAGTATTATAAATACATTTCAGAATATTCATAATGTTTGTTCTCACTGTAGCTTTGCTGATGCCGATTTATTACATATGTTTTGGGACTGCCCCAAGAAAAATAAATCTTTGGGCAAAGTTAAATATTGACTTAAAAACTTAATGTAACTATCTGGAATTCATATATTCTTCCTATTTGGGGACAGATTACGAATGGACTGCTAACAATTATGCATGAGCGAAAAAGGGGTTTATCGTGAGTGTTTGCGCTTGAGTGCAATTTAAGTTAACGAGTGTTGGGATTGCATGTCCTCAGAGCTCTGGTTAACTGTTTTGCAAAAACAAAAAAGTATCACAAAACACATTGAAATTACATTTAAAACTACAGTATTACAGTACTGCACATATTTTTGTCTATATATATATATATATATATATATATATATATATATATATATATATATATATATATATATATATATATAGTTAGAAAAAAGGATGCACTCGTCGGGACTTGAAAAGGCAGTATTGTTTAATACATAACAATACTGCCTTTTCAAGACCCGGCGAGTGCGTCCTTTTTTCTAACTACATGTGCATATTTTGAGTGCACCCCGGGCAGGATTTCTTGATTGAAAGTGTGTGCAGAGCCCCTGTGACTTTTTTCTGTGTATATATATATACATAAATATGTATTTCTATGTGTATGCATGTTTTTACAGACATATATACACATATAAACACATAACTAAATATGTACATATATATATATATATATATATATCTCAATGTAAATATTTGCATAGGAAATTAGTACATCTAGGCAAGTATCCCCGCTTGCTTTTGCCCAGAAATTCTTAATAAGGTCTAAACCCCCTATTCCGTCCTCCGTACTGTAATACCTTAACTTAAATAAATAAGACAACACACACCATTGTTGGGAGAAAGAACCGGTCATGGTCCACGTTTATTAAATAAACGCTTTAACTAGTGCCTAAGCGTTACTCTAATTACCCTTAGGCACTTAATCAACCTAACATCAAAATTTGGCAACAAGTTCGTAATAATCATTGTTGGCGGCATCTCTCCCTATCCTAGCCCCTACTAGCAGATGGTCAAGGCCCCTTCCGATACCTGCAGCGTGACACCCGGCTGTACACGCCCAATGGCACACTCAGAGAGAGTTGTGATGCTGAGAGATCTTCGGCCCACATTCGCGAGGGAGGGGACCCCCAGGCCGGCGCCTGGTGGGCATAACCCCTCCCTTCTTTCTGGACCATCACTCTTCTCTCTTTGTGCCCGCTCCCCAGGGCATTGACCACCCGCCTGCTGAGGCATATCCAACCAACCCGGGAAGGCGACCCCTGTCAGCAGAATCGTACAACCCAACCGCCAGGGGTGGATGGCTATATTAAAGACTTGGTCTTACTGCAGGCTAGCTCAATTAAACCTACCCCTACCGAGTCGGCTTACCCTACTTAGCCGCTTCGTTGCCGCCATTCACTTCTTCCAGGGAACGGGTGGGCGGGAAAACCTTCTCCTTGAAGTCTGGAAACCCGAAAGAGGCTGAAATCACTGCTGCAGGACCCTATAAAGGTAAGAACAGACACCGCCTCTCCCCATGCAACATTGTAACAAACATAGCTTAGCATTTCTCCAGACTTCAAGTTGGTAATCCCTTAATGTTTTTACAGGCCCACTAGAGGGCCCTCCACTATCATAAGATCTAAACCCCCTATTCCGTCCTCCGTACTGTAATACCTTAACTTAAATAAATAAGACAACGCACACCATTGTTGGGAGAAAGAACCGGTCACGGTCCATGTTTATTAAATAAACGCTTTAACTAGTGCCTAAGCATTACTCTAATTACCCTTAGGCACTTAATCAACCTAACATCAAAAACTTGGCAACAAGTTCGTAATAATCATCGTTGGCGGCATCTCTCCCTATCCTAGCCCCTACTAGCAGATGGTCAAGGCCCCTTCCGATACCTGCAGCGTGACACCCGGCTGTACACGCTCAATGGCACTCAGAGAGAGTTGTGATTTTGAGAGATCTTCAGCCCACATTCGAGAGGGAGGGGACCCCCAGGCCGGCACCTGGCTGGCATAACCCCTCCCTTCTTTCTGGACCGTCACTCTTCTCTCTTTGTGCCCGCTCCCCAGGGCATTGACCACCCGCCACAAGAGCCAAGCGAACTCTTGCCGCCAAAAAAAAAAAAAAAACGGCACCTATTAACTAAATAACAACAATAACAGTAACAATAATGACAGAATTCAAATATCAACATTTCCGAACTTTATTAAATAACCCTCAATAGGGCTCCCCTGACGTCCCTTAGGAAGATGTCCAGCCCAACGTCCGTCAAGTGGACACCGTCAGGCCTAAATAGGTCCTTTTTGTCGGCCGTGATAGTTTCGTGCCTGACCACGAAACCCCCCAAGCCCGTGGCCATCCTTCCCATCTCCCTGTTGACCTTTTTGCGCACGTTATACGCAGCCTTCTGAGTGACAATGTGTCTCCAATGCAGTCTAGCAACCACATTTGACCACCCCAAAGTCACCTCCTTCAACCAAATGTGCACCCAATGCAAGTCTGCTGACATTCTTTTAATCAGGTCCAATGCGGGCAGTGCCCCCAAATCATTCCCCCCGAGGTGCAGCACTAAAATATTAGGCCGCCCCCACCTTCTGTGCGCCTCCTGCAAGAGCGCCGGCAAATCAGCCCACAACAATCCCCTGCGCCCTAACCACAGGAAGCTTGCCTTGGACATTGGGAATCCAAGCTGCTGTCCCTCAGCAGCGCCCTGATGTGAGCCCAGTGGACATATGAATGCCCTACAATCCACACACGAACTGGAGGGGATTTCTCATTTACAACACCTGGTAAAACAGAGTACACCATCATGAACTAACAACCAGCACCAATTGACCAACAATAAAGAAACCCCAGGCACCAGAAACTCCCAGCACCATAACTGCCACTTAACTTTGCCCCTTCGTCGGTCTAATGTATGTTTTATACTGTGTAGACTTCCATCTACTGAGGCATTTAATCTCCGCTGCTGGGAGGCACTTCTGTGCCACACTAGTCTCTGCGCCTATCCTATAGGAATGCGGAGCAATCCTTTTGGGGTCCAACCCTGCATTCTCAGCCGCCTTAGCGAGCACCCTACGGAATTGGAACGCAGACAAGGCTGACCCATCCTCATGTACAAAGAACAGCTCGCCTCCCGCCGGTCGCACCGTAAGGTATCGTTCCACGCAATGGACCGGACAACTGTCAACACAATCCTGCTTCTTAAGGGGCAACCAAGCTCCCCTGCCTTCTTGGTCAGTTTTGGACCTTGGCACGAACAATAGAAGACCCCCGTCCGTCACCCGGACGTGCTCCAACTGCACTCCCCCTGAGCCTTTCACCTTAGCAGACGCCACCAGCTCACCCACATGGAGAGCTCCCGCAAATGCCATTGCGAAGGCAGCACTAAACAGCAGCCGTTCATATTCTGACTTACACACATATGCAACACTTAAGGCTAACAGCCTAAGTCTGTCCTGTGTGATGGGCTCCCTCCGGTTCTTCGGCCAGCCACCCTTCCCCACCCTTTCAACACCTTCCTAACCAGGAAGGCTCCTGAGTGGTCCGCGTGACCCAATGCTTTGTTAAAGAAGGCTACAGCCGACAGCCTCCCTGCTGCACCAGCCCTACTGACCCCGTCACGCCTCAGCTGCGCCAACCAGTCTAACACCTGCACCCTAGTGGCCCTTTGTACCTGCATGCCCCTTTGTAGACAGAAAGCTTCCCAGCTGCTCCAGTGTCTCCTGTACGCCGACCACGTCCTGGGTGCCAAAGATGCCTTAACTAACGGTAAGATGCTCGCCCAATCTCCAACAACTGCCAAAGAAAAGATGGGCATCCGTCGCCATGGGAGCTGCTTCCCTAAACTGCCCCCATTTAAATCGAGAGAGTGCGTCAGCAATAACGTTTTGCACTCACGGAACGTGTTTGGCGGTGAAGTGAATGTTGCGCTCTAAGCAGCGCAACACCAAGTGCCTCAAGTAACACACAACGGCCGGTGATGACACCGACAGCCTGTTAATGGCGTACACCACACTCATGTTGCCTGTCCAGAACACCACCGACCTGCTGGCCAACCTCTCTCCCCAAATTTCGATAGCCACAATGATGTGGAATAGCTCCAACAAAGTCAGGTTTTTTACGTAACCTGAAGCCACCCACTCCCGTGGCTATGGAGGAGCGCTCCACTCCCCATCCAGATACGCCCCATAACCGAAACCGCCCACTGCATCCGTGAACAGGTGCAGCAAACGGTTCGATACCGACGGGCGTCTCCATAAGCACACACCGTTAAAGCTCTGCAGGAAATTATCCCAGACCGCCAGATCCTCCCTCACTTCAGATGTGATGTGTGCCCATTTAGCATGACCAGTAGGGCCCTTCAAGAGGCCCTCCAATCAACGGTTAAAAACCCGTCCCATAGGTATGACTCGCCCAGCGAAATTCAGCAAACCCAGTAAGGACTGGATGTCCCTGATGGGGACCTTGTCAATACTACTGGCTGCTCGAACCGCCGCCAGCATAGGCGTCACCTTTTCCATTGGCAACCTGCATTTCTCCCGCACCGTGTCAATTTCAATCCCCAGGAAAGTTAGACACGTGCAAGGGCCCTGTGTTTTATCGTCCGCAAGCGGGACGCCGAAACGCCTCATCATATCCTGCATAATGCCCATGAGCTGTTCACACTCCGTTGAACCTGCTCTCCCTACCATTAAGAAATCGTCATGGTAGTGTGCCAATGCTCCCCCCTGAAGCCTTGTATACCACCCAATGGAGGAAAGAGCTGAAGCACTCAAACAGCGAGCATGACAGGGAGCAGCCCATCGGCAAGCAACGATCCACATAATATGCCCCCTCAAACTTCATGCCCATCAGTCTGAAGGCCGAGGGATGCAAAGGCAGCAGCCGAAAGGCTGATTCGATGTCCAGCTTTGCTAAGAGCACGCCCGGACCACATGCCCTGACCACATCCAGTGCCTTATCAAAAGATTGATAATGGACAGAACTCATCTCGGGGTCAATAGCGTCATTGACAGAGCTCTGCCCATAGTCCCTCCATAAGTGCCACTCACACTTGCCGCTGCAAACTCCTGGGGCCTCCGCCCAACACATACATTTTCTTGTGCCTGCACCTGTGCGCTAGTGCCAGGCCTCTCATCCGCTCTTGTTACCACCTCAGGGCCCCTCAGCACCCGACCGGGATTCATCCCTGCTTGCGCATGCGCACCAGCCCTGGGCCTATCAGCCAGCCTCACATCTGCGCCACACGAGTTACGTGCACTGCTTGGACCCACCACCTCCGTTGCACGAGGTAAGTGCCCCCTCTCACACACCGCTGGGCCCATTGATGACCCTCCCGCGACCGGTAGTCTCCCCAAGTTACCTGTGGAGCTCCGGTCACGTGAGGGTGTCCTCTCCGGTTCCTTCCGACTCCCAAGATGGCGGCCGCTACTCTCCTCCTCCTCCTCAGATGAAATCTCGGAGGAGGAGTTCTTGCCTGAGCCGCCATCTAAGGGAACCTTTACCGCTGCACACTCTGCAATCCTGGGATTAGGCCGCACACTCCCCACCTCACCGCCGGCCACCCCGACGGCACCTGAGCCCTGCGCCTGGCCCACCGTGGCCATCCCTGAAAGGGACTGCGCTAGGGCTAGGATCGCCGCCATGGCCGCCGGCGGCAAGGCCACAAACTGGTCCACTATGCCTGGACCCAATGGGCCCTGAACACCCTGCAAGGCCTCATGGCCACCCCTGGGCCCGCCCTGCACCTCATTATCTTCCTCCCCGGACCTTTGGGCCTGCGCATCCACATTGGGGCAACCCTCTAGGCCCCCCTCACCCTGGGTCTGCAAACTAGGGCCTGTATCCCCCAACCCCTTTCCTTCCCTTCCCCTTGTTAAAACGCCTAACTGGTGGGGACTTTTGCGGTGTGGGGGGTACCAGATCCTCAGACTCAGGTTCTTGTCTTTGCTTTGCAGGTCCCTTCTTCCTGGCAGACAGCTCTACCACCTCCCTGTATCGCTTGGGAGGCAAAGATTTCCTCCTGGATCTCTCCATGCTCCACTCTTCGCAACAAAAACTTCAAAAAACCTTCTCCTTGAAGTCTGGAAACCGAAAGAGGCTGAAATCACTGCTGCAGGACCCTATTAAGGTAAGAACAAACACCGCCTCTCCACATGCAACATTGTAACAAACATAGCTTAGCATTTCTCCAGACTTCAAGTTGGTAATCCCTTAATGTTGTTACAGGCCCACTAGAGGGCCCTCCACTATCATATGCAATGTTTCCAATGCACAAGAGAATTGTGGGTAAGATATGCAAATTTTCAGTTTTTTTGCTTCAAAAATACTGTTTTGACACAGCGATTCTATTAAACAGGACTATGACAGCAAAACAGAAATCACTCACTAGACAAGCCTGTTTTGTTCTATTTAGAGCTCATCAGTAGGAGATAGATTACTGGTTGCTGCATTGGAAAAGCTATTTTCATGGTTAAACCAAAATTCATTAAAATTATGGGGGGAGATAAAAAACTGAAATTAAAATCATCCATGTCTCAAAATTAAATCAATGTAAATATTTGCATAGGAAATTAGTACATCTAGGCAAGTATCCCCGCTTGCTTTTCCCCAGAAATTCTTAATATGCAATGTTTCCAATGCACAAGAGAATTGTGGGTAAGATATACAAATTAGATATGCAAATTCTCAGTTTTTTTGCTTCAAAAATACTGTTTTGACACAGCGA
This sequence comes from Bombina bombina, assembly GCF_027579735.1. Lineage (NCBI taxonomy): Eukaryota > Metazoa > Chordata > Amphibia > Anura > Bombinatoridae > Bombina > Bombina bombina. The sequence continues at coordinate 123,612,695 of NC_069508.1, forward strand.
TCCTTTTAAACAGGACTATGACAGCAAAACAGAAATCACTCACTAGACAAGCCTGTTTCTATCTTTTTAGAACTCATCAGTAGGAGACAGATTTCTGGTTGCTGCATTGGAAAAGCTATTTTCATGGTTAAACCAAAATTCATTAAAATCAAGGGGGGAGATAAAAAACTGAAATTAAAATCCTCCATGTCCCAAAATTAAATCAATGTAAATATTTGTATAGGAAATTAGTATATCTAGGCAAGTATCCCCGCTTGCTTTTCCCCAGAAATTTTTAATATTCAATGTTTCCAATGCACAAGAGAATTGTGGGTAAGATATGCAAATTCTCAGTTTTTTTGCTTCAAAAATACTGTTTGACACAGCGATCCTTTGAAACAGGACAATGACAGCAAAACAGAAATCACTCACTAGACAAGCCTGTTTCGTTCTTTTTAGAACTCATCAGTAGGAGATAGATTTCTGGTTGCTGCATTGGAAAAGCTATTTTCATGGTTAAACCAAAATTCATTAAAATTATGGGGGGAGATAAAAAACTGAAATTAAAATCCTCCATGTCTCAAAATTAAATCAATGTAAATATTTGTATAGGAAATTAGTACATCTAGGCAAGTATCCCCGCTTGCTTTTCCCCAGAAATTCTTAATATGCAATGTTTCCAATGCACAAGAGAATTGTGGGTAAGATATGCAAATTCTCTGTTTTTTTGCTTCAAAAATACTGTTTTGACACAACGATCCTTTTAAACAGGACTATGACAGCAAAACAGAAATCACTCACTAGACAAGCCTGTTTCTATCTTTTTAGAACTCATCAGTAGGAGATAGCTTTTCCAATGCAGCAACCAGAAATCTATCTCCTACTGATGAGTTCTAAAAAGATAGAAACAGGCTTGTCTAGTGAGTGATTTCTGTTTTGCTGTCATAGTCCTGTTTAAAAGGATCGCTGTGTCAAAACAGTATTTGAAGCAAAAAAACTGAGAATTTGCATATCTAATTTGCATATATTACCCACAATTCTCTTGTGCATTGGAAACATTGCATATTAAGAATTTCTGGGAAAAAGCAAGCGGGGATACTTGCCTAGATGTATTAATTTCCTATGCAAATATTTACATAGATTTAATTTTGAGACAGGGAGGATTTTAATTTCAGTTTTTTATCTCCCCCCATAATTTTAATGAAGTGTGTGTGTGTGTGTGTGTGTGTGATATATATATATATATATATATATATATACTATGTGAGGTATGTTTAGAGCATAAAATCAGTCATTCCATCTAATACAAATGCGGTGGATGATGTATAAAAAAGGGTTCAAAAATCAAGTCTGCATATAATAATTTCAGAAACCAAGTCTGCATATAGTGCAGTGTAAATATAAAGACAGTACACAAGTAACGGTTACCCAATAGATGGAAATAATCCTGTTTAAAGAGTAACAAAGCCCTGACGCGTTTCAAAGGATAAAAAATAATTTCCTTCTTCCTCAGAGGGAGGATTGGAGTCCTTTGCAGTTAAGTAGATGAAAATATGAAAAGCACATTTATACAATATTCATTTTTTTTTAAAGTGTTATAGTGTGTATTTACTTTATATGTTTCATATTCTAATGTTCTGCACGTAGCAGAATATGTTCTATGTATTTATAAATAGATATTCCTATTTATATCTGTATCTATACCTATATGTAACCATCTATGTGTTTTGTCCCTTTGAACAAAGCCAGCAGAAAGAAATACACTCCCAGTGGCAGGTGGAAGAGATAATAAATAAAATGTTCATTTTTAATTGTTATCTCTAAGTGTTGAACTTTGGTATACAGACAGATATAAAAAGGAAGCCTTTGTGTGTATAAAAAGTGATGATAAGGATGTCTGATCTCCAGCCCATTTTAATGGATTGTGGTTTCAAAAAGCAAAACCAGATATTTCACATACAAAATAAACCAAAAGAAGCTCTTACCCATGTATTTTATTCTCTGCAGCTAGTATAACAAGTTATTATAAATATATTAAAGTACCAGTAAATACAGTAGATTTGCATAATCAACAAATACGTGATAAAAAGACAATGCAATAGCACTTAGTCTAAATTTCAAATGAATAGTATATTTTTTTCTGACAAATTTCAGTTATGTCTATTTCCATTCCCCCCATATCATGTGACAACCATCGGCCAACCACAAATGAATGTATGTATATTCTGTGAATTCTTGCACATGGTCAGTAGGAGCTATTGACTCAAAAAGTGTAAATATAAAATGACTGAACATTTTGTTAATACATTTTTTTTTAGAAAGTTGTTTAAAATTGCATGCTCTATCTGAATCATGAAAGCTTAATTTTGACTTGAGTCCTTTTAAGAGGTTAAACAATTTTGTAGTATACTGTCCTTTTAAAGGGATAGTAAACACCAAAAATGTTATTGTTTAAAAAGAAAAATAATCCCTTTATTTACTATTCCCCAGTTTTGCATAACCAACACTGTTATAGAAATATAAGTTTTACCTCTGTTATTACCTTGTATCTATGCCTCTGCAGACTGCCTCCTTATCTCAGATCTTTTGACAGACTTGCATTTCAGGCAATTGGTGCTGACTCTTAAATAACTCAACGTGCATGAACACAGTGTTATCTATATGAAACACATGAACTAATGCCCTCTAGCTGTGAAAAACTGTCAAATGCATTTAAAGGTAAAACATATATTTCTATAACTGTGTTGGTTATGCAAAACTGGGGAATAGTAAATAAAGGGATTATCTATCTTTTTAAATTATAACATTTTTGGTGTTTACTATCCCTTTAACAAATATCACACAAAATAAAGTTAAGTTATGTTTTGGTTTATGAGAAATGATTTGTTTGAAACCACATCTCTAAATATATAAAGCCATTCATGTCCATAACAAAAAACAGTTTTGGTAACAAAATTAATTTTGCATACAAATATTTGCCAAGTTATATTTAGTTTCTGATGCTTGTATTAAAGAGATTGGAAAATTCAGATAGAGCATGTAATTTTAAGACATTTTTAAATTCACTTCTATTTTTAAATGTGCGTTGTTCTCTTGGTATCCCTTGTTGAAAAAGAATACGCACATATCCTACACTAGTGGGAGCTGCTGCTAATTGGTGCCTGCACATATGAGTCTTTTGTGATTGGCTGACTAGATGTGTTCATCTTGCTGTCAGTAGTGCAATGCTGTTCCTTCAGCAAAGAATAACAAGAGAACAAATCAAATTTGATAACGGAAGTAAATTGCTAAATTGTTTAAAATTGTATGTTCTATCCAAATCATGAAAGAAAATTTTGGGGTTTACCGTCCTTTAAAAACAAGTTTACTGTCCATTTTAACCCCTTCACTACCGGGACTTTCAGAAAAAAACTTGCCCATAATACAAGAGAAATTTCAGCCTTTTTGCTATCACTCCATTTTAACAGAATATATATATTTTAAGTAGTCAACCCAAGGTATTGATCTAGTATTCTATGCCCATTTTGGTATATTTCATGCCACCATTTCAACGGCAAATGGGATTAAATAAAATAAATTGTTAATGTTTTCACAAACTTTGGGATTCTCACTGAAATTATTTACATACTGCTTGTGCAATCATGGCACAAATGGTTGTAAAGCATATCTGAGATCCCCTTTGTTCAGAAATAGCAGACATATATGGCTTTGCTATTGCTTTTCGGTAATTAGAATGCCACTAATTGCAGCTGCACAGCACACTTCTACTATTCCCAGCAGTGAAGGGGTTAATTAGGTAACGTGTAAGGATAATTTTAGATTTAGAGTAGTGATTACCCTCCCACCTGACACTTCTCACCCTCAGATCCCTCCCAAACAGCTTTCTTCCCTCCCCAACCCCTCACTGGTCACCCTCTATCTTAAGTACTGGCAGACAGTCTGCCAAATTAAAACTAAAACTGTTTTTAATACTTTTTTTCTGCACTGTAGGATCGCCCTAACCCTCCAACCTCCCTGATCCCCCCTCAAATAGCTCTCTAACCCTCCCCCCTCTAACTATTGCCTCCATCTTAGGTACTGGCAGCTTTTTTTCTGTAGTGTAGTGGTCCCACCACCTCCCTAATCCTGTGATCGCCATTTAGTCCAAAATAAACTTTCAGGATTCAGATAGAGCATGTAATTTTAAACAATTTTCCAATTTACTTTTATCACCAATTTTGCTTTGTTCTCTTGTTATTCTTAGTTGAAAGCTAAACCTAGGAGGTTCATATGCTAATTTCTTAGACCTTGAAGGCCGCCTCTAATCTGAATGCATTTTGACAGTTTTTCACCACTAGAGGGTGTTAGTTCATGTGTTTTATATAGATAACACTGTGCTCATGCACGTGAAGTTACCTGGGAGCCAGCAATGATTGGCTAAACTGCAAGTCTGTCAAAAGAACTGAAATAAAGGGGCAGTTTGCAGAGGTTTAGATACAAGATAATCACAGAGGTAAAATGTGTATTAATATAACTGTGTTGGTTATGCAAAACTGGGGAATGGGTAATAAAGTGATTATCTATCTTAGGGCCCTCTACTTCCCTTCCCCCTCTGCTGCTGAGCCACCCACCTGCCTCCCGTCTGTAAAGATCAGACATCTGCTTTCATAAGGAGGTGGAGCACCAATCGCGCTCCGACCTCATATGCGGCAGATGCCTGGATCTTTAGGAACTACAGCTCTCGGATGTAACTTAAAGGGACACTGAACCCAATTTTTTTTTTTTCCGTGATTCAGATAGAGCATGACATTTTAAGCAACTTTATAATTTACTCCTATTATCAAATTTTCTTCATTCTCTTGGTATATTTATTTGAAATGCAAGAATGTAAGTTTAGATGCCGGCCCATTTTTGATGAACAACCTGGGTTGTCCTTGCTGATTGGTGAATAAATTAATCCACCAATAAAAAATCTGAACAAAAAAAAAGCTTAGATTCCTTTTTTTCAAATAAGGGTAGCAAGAGAGCAAAGAAAAATTGATAATAGGAGTAAATTATAAAGTTGCTCTATCTGAATCACAAAGAAAAAAAAAAAAAAAGAAAATTGGGTTCAGTGTCCCTTTAACACCCGTGAATGCTGGAGCTTCCTGAAGCTCAGACGTATATACGTCTTGCGGTACGATAAGCAAACTACTGCTAAAAGACAGAGCATGCAATTTCAAACAACTTTAAAAAAAACTTTATACAACTTTATAATTTACTATTATCAATTTTCTTTGTTCATTTTGCTTCATTCTCTTAATATCCTTTCTTTAAAGCAATGTTTCTCAACTCCAGTCATCATAACCCTTAACAGGTGAGATATTCATTATATCTTAACTAGAGCACAGGTGAAATAATCAGCTGAAGGGTGAGAGCAGGTTAGTAACCATGGTTACTGATCAGCTGATTATTTCACCTGTGCTCTGGTTAAGATATAATGAATATCTCACCTGTTAAGGGTCATGAAAACTGGAGTTGAGAAACACTGCTTTCAAAGCATATCAAATAAGGCTCAGGAGCTGCTGATTGGTGGCTGCACATAGATGCCTCGTGTTATTGGTTCACCCATGTGTATGGCTATTTCTTCAACAAAGGATACCTAAAGAATGAAGCAAATTAGATAATAGAAGTAAATTGGCATGTTGTTTAAATTTTTTTCTCTATCTGAATCATGAAAGAAAAAAAATTGGGTTTCATGTCCCTTTAAGTTTGATTACTAAATATATTTCAAAAATATCAATGTAGTCCTCAAAGCATAAACAACACAAAACACTGATAAATATATCTACATCATAAAAGAAAACAGTTGATTACTTTTGTTCCCAAAATATTAGAATTGTATACAATATGAGTTCTCAATATGATTTCTTACAATATACATGAACTCATCTCACTCCTGCAATAGTAACTGGAAACCTTTTGCTTAGAGTAATGTCTGCACCACTCCCTTCCTTTAATATATTTTAGGAAAAGACAAACCCACAAAATATCTTATCTCTTTGTATCATATGTTAAACAAACAGACAACTATTGTCAAAACATTGCTTAGTAAAATAGCAACGTCAAAGTGAGGTTTAATATTTAATAAGATAAAACCAAGCAGGTTTTGAAGGTAAAAGGCAACTTTCCAACAGCGTGTGGAAGAAAAAAATGTTTTGGAATTGAGCAGATGTTATAAATATTTAAATTTAGGAGTTTGGGTGTGGCTGTGTACACACCAAACTAGAGACAGTCAGCCTGTCTGCTTCCCTAGAAGAAAGACAAAAGATGCATATTGTACAATAACATAGGATATTTATGTAGATAAAACAAACACAATTATGAACTCTCATGCTTAAATTAAACATAGATCAACAATTTTAAAGGGACATGAAACAATATGAGATTGTAAACTGTTTAAAGCAGGGTTCTTCAAACTACGGGTCGGGACCCATTACTGGGTCGCAACACCATGCTTACTGGGTCGCGACTTGTGTGGTATGCGAGTGTGTGCGTTGTATGCAAGTGTGTGTAATAAAGTATGCACACACTTCAGTCAATTTTTTCAAAAAATGCAGCTATCCTGATGTATATTATTTCTGAAATTTTCAGACCAAGCATAAAACTTGGATCACAGCGGTACATGGTATCATGACACTGGGTCCTGGAGGGAAAAAAATTGAAGAACCCTGGTTTAAAGGACCATTACATTCAGTAGAATTGCACAGCAAATGCACACAAAAAAATGTAAGCAAAAGAGTTAAATTTTCCTTCTCTCTGCATCATGTGACATCGATCAGCCGATAAGAAAATGCATGTATGTATATACTGTCAATTCTTGCACATGCTCAGTAGGAAGTGGTGCCTCAGAATGTGTTCATATAAAAAGATTTTGCACATTTTGATACTGGAAGTGAACTGGAAAATTGTTTACAATAGCTTTTTTTGTAGTTTGTAGCAGAGAAATTAAGGGTTTTTCAATGCTGAGAACTGAATGTACTCACTGCAGACTTTACAAGCCTAACCCTGCTAGATATCTGGCCCTCACTTGTGTCAGCAGTGACTTAAATAAATTTGCTCTAGAAAACAGCATAAAATATATAAAGTGACATTAAAATAAAAATGTGGATAGTCTAATTTGTTAGAGCATGTCTATTTTTAATTGCTGACCCTTGTTAGCTAATTGTTTAAAATTGACAAAGGGTTAAATCTCTCTGGAACATAGCTCCAAGCACATAACCACTGGTTGGTCTATCAGTTTTACACCAGCTAGTCACCGGCCATAGCCAGCTCATAAGGTGTGTGCTTAAAGGGACAGTAAACAACTTGAGTTTGTTCATAATGAAACAACTTTACAATATTCATTATTTATTTTTACCCCTTATCGTATAATAGAGCTTTGGAAATTTAACAATTTGTAATTCTCAGAACTTGAACTGCACCCTGCTGACTTCTCAAGGGGAACTCTGCTACATATCTGTCCCTAAATGACTTTACCAGATAACAACTGTATAACAATGCATTTTTTACTAACTTTATGACTGTGACTAGCCTTGCTTTGTCTGTGGACTAGCTAAACGTATCTAGTCAGTCAACAAGAGACAAATGTGTATATCCACCAATCACCAGCTTGTTTCCAATAGTGTAGGATATGTACATATTTTTTTCAAGAAAGAAAATCAAGATAATAAAGTAAATTTGAAAATAGAAGTGAATGTGAAGATATAAGTGAACTCAAAAGTGTCTTAAAATTGCGTGCACTTTCTAAATCATGGAAGCTTAAAGGGACACTGAACCCAATTTTTTTCTTTCGTGATTCAGATAGCGCATGAGATTTTAAGCAACTTTCCAATTTACTCCTCTTATCAAATTTTCTTCATTCCCTTGGAATCTTTATTTGAAATGCAAAAATTTAAATTTAGATGCCGGCCCATTTTTAGTGAGCAACCTGGGTTGTTCTTGCTGATTGGTGGATAAATTCATCCACCAATAAAAAAGTGCTGTCCATAGGTCTGAACCTAACAAAAAGCTTAGATGCCTTCTTTTTCAAATAAAGATAGCAAGAGAATGAAGAAAAGTTGATAATAGGAGAAAATTAGAAAGTTGCTTAAAATTGCATGCTCTATCTGAATCACAAAAGAAAAAAATTGGGTTCAGTGTCCCTTTAACTTTGACTTAACTATCCCTTTAAGACTTGGCTGATTTGTTAGGCTATAGCACTGGTTTTCAAACCTGTCCTCTGGCCTCCCCAACAGGCCAGATTTTCAGGATTACCTTGGATGACAGCAGGTAAAATAACTTTGTTTACTAATCAGCTGATTATTTCACATGTGCTCCAGTAAGATATCCTCAAAATGAGGCCTGTTAGGGAGGCATAAGGACAGATTTGAAAACCAGTGTTCTATAGCAACACAACAGAAAAGTATTGCAATTACAAGTTGTTTACTCTTCCTTTAACCCTTTTGCTTGTGTTAAAAACATAGAGCCCTGCTCTCTAAAGCTCTCCACTCAGGCACAGTTAATTAAAAGGTTCTGTCAGCACTGCAAGACCTCTCACAAGTTTCTAGAGGCAGAGTAAAAGGTCAATTTTACTATATATTTCAAAAGGGTGTTCCCTGCATTAATGTAATCTGGACATGTTCTGGGAAACTCCCACTAGGTGCTCAGTATGATTACTCAGCCAGGGAGAGGTGCAGGAAGTTGGGGAGGAGAAGCACAGAAAGACTGTGGTTCCAGTCAGGCCTCTAAAGACAAGGTGAAAAATTGTGAAAATAAATATTTGTCATGGATTCAACAAAAGAAAGGAACAGCAGGCAATGTTATCTTATGAGCGGCAGGCAGTTATTGAGAATCATGTGCAAGTAGAAAATAAAGCTGAATTACATAATCTGAATGTCAAGTTGATAAAGATATTAAAAAGAAAAATATACAGCTTGAAAAGAAAAGGAAGACAATGAGTGAGGTAAGGCAAGAGGGAGAATGTTGTTGCAGTAAAACATGACAATGTACCAAACTTTGCAGCAATGTCAACCATTGCTTGTGGAAACACAGCTCATAGCTAAGGACTTTGAAGAGGCAACGGAGCATAATTTTTGGGAAAGTGATTCTCAGTATAGAGCACATCCTGTGAGCAATACTGATTACATAGTGCAAGAAACCCCTGCAGCATATCTCATAAAGAGCAGTGTCACAGGACAGACTTGCGTAATTAAAGAATTAGATGAAGCTGCAGCTAATCCTAGTGAGTCTGTACCTCCTAAATCTAAAGCACCATAACTATCTGCAATAAGTTACAGAAATGTTTTTATTTTAACTGACCAATCTTACACTTGGATAGGACCAGTGTCTTTTCCTAATTTGCTTTATAAATGTATTCAGTTATCCTTATGGAAGAGAACCAAGTCCTGGAGTATGTGAGTCTAAGCCTCATTGGAACATTTAAGACAATGCTGTTTATTCCCTGTTACATGCTCTGTATTCAGTGCTTTATTTCAACTTTAAGACAACTTTTCATCTGGAGACTTAAAGAACCACTCAATACAGTAGAATTGCATAATTTGCAAGTGCATAATAAAAAGACAATGCTACGGTATAACACCTACTCTGAATTTAAAATAAACTTGTGAATTTTTTCAGACAAATTTATTTTTTCTCCCATTTTCTGGCCCACCTGTATCATGTGACAGACATGAGCCAATCACAGACTTGTATACATATACACTGTGAGCTTGTGCAAGCCAGATCTTGTTCCCCAGAAAGTGTGAATACAAAAAGACTGTGCAAAATTTGATAATGCAGTAAATTGGAAAGTGTCTTTAAACTGCATGCTCTTTCTGAATCATAAAAGTTTATTTTGACTTGAGTGTCCCTTTAATATCAGCAATACAGAATAGTAAAAGGCACTCCTGATTGGAAGAGCTTTGAGGCTTAAACACTAACGTTGCATTTGTGTCTTTGAGTATTGTATTTGATGATGAGTTCATTCCAGTAGAAGATGTAGACTTTTTTTGGGGGGGGGTGAAACTCCAATATCAGGTCCTTGGTTGGCATAAGAAGATTTATAATGGTGATTACTGAAATGGATGTTATTTGCTTGAGGATAAGCTTTCTTCACAGGACAATCTAAGAATCCATCTGCTAAACTTTCTTTACATAGTCAGGGCATTACTTTTATCATGGTCAGTCAAAATGCTGTTATAAATGTGGTTCCAGAGGTTATTTTTCTTCAGCCTTTGGTGATCCAAAAAGTAAATGCTCCAACTTTTTTTGTTGTAAGCCTGGTCAATTATATGTAGAGTCTGGAGGCTCAGCATAATTGGTACTGCAAAAAGTACCATCCTATTAGCTGTGAACTTGCATTTCAGGACTATACAAAGTATTGGAATATCAGGCATGTTGCAAGGAACTGGAGCAGGTGCATATTCCACCCCTTTATGAGGGTACCATTATTTAACATTGTGAATCACCTCAAAATAAGGAGTATGTCAGTACTTCAGAACAGGTTCCAGGATACAGAAACAGGATAAAGAATCTGACTGGCAAGTGCAACAACATACACAAGGGAAAGGTATATTTCCAAAGAAGCAAAAGGGGCATGAAAGTAAAAGTACAGTTTTGTCGTTTGGAAGTGATCATCTGGAGCTTAACAACAATTCAAAATTAGCCCCATTCAAAAATCCTGGGTTGAGCAAAAGGAAAAGAAAGATGCAACATCTGATTATTTTTGAAAAAAGTACTTTGGAAACATCACCTCTGTGTAGCAGAATAATTGCTAAGAATCTCCTCTGGTAGCATCAGTGTTTGGTCTAGCAGACATGGACTGTAAATACAGGAGGTGTAGCAACGGTGGATTTTACACAAGGTAGCCTATCCCTTCATAATTGAATATGGTTTCCAAAACCAACGAGACTGCCATCAGTTATTAAAGGTAAGAAATCCAACAGCAAAAATAAAATCTATATAACAATAATGATGTATCCACAATTTGCAAAGCCCTAATCAATCATGTGTTAGGGATGGACACACAAACCTGTTTAACAGTGTTAAATCTGAGTGGAGCCATAAACAGGCTATACCTCAGAGACTAGCCCATAAGCCTCATTTTCTTCAAGAGACCACAATGTCTAGTATTAAATATGTTCTTGTTGGTAGGAAAGTCTAGTATTGGGGATTATCATTCTGGTACTTTAATACTGATAAATGTGAACATGTGGCAGAATTGAATAAATGAGATGATATCTTAGTAAGTCCTAGATATAATGCCAAAATGTTTTGATTCTTGATGTATGTAAAATCAATCGTGAATATTGCTTAATTATTATGTATGGACCTCAATTAAAGAAACAGTAGATGCCTAGTAATTACAATACCTTTCTGTTGTGTTGCTTTTGAATAACATATCAGACAAGTATTAACATTTTTTACTAAGGTGCTTTTTAGTGTAATTAATCATGACTATTTATTATGGAAACCCCATCCACTATTTGACTTCTTTTTAAGAGCTAATCTGGACTACAGACAACAAGGCTAGACACTGTCATAAAGTTAGTTTAAACCCTTCCAGACCTTAGGACGTTCTATGCCGTCCTAACCGCACTGGGCTTTAACGTCCTTAGCACAGCATAGAACGTCCTAGCCTTTTGGCTGTACTTAAGCCAAAGGCGCTTTCTGAATAGCATTGCGGGTTGGAGAGCATGCCTAGCATCATAGCCACTCCCCCCAGACATGATCGCATTATTGAAATAACGTGATCAATCGCGTGATTTTACTTTTTAATTTATTTGTTTACATCAGAACTTTGTTCTGATGTAGACAAATAAGTCAGGGTGGGAAGGGATAAATGTACCTTGTTTTGTAGTTTTATCCTAAAGCCACTTAGATACAAATATGTAGCAGGGTTAGCCTTGACAAGTCGGCAGGGTACATTTCATGTTCAGAAAAAAATACAATTTCTTCCATTTTCAAAGCTGAATTATATAAAAAGTGGTAAAAATACCATTTATTTTAAAAAACAAATATCAAGGTATTTACTGTCCCTTTAAACGTTGAAATAATTTTTTTTTTTTCTTTTAATGTTCAGTCACATTTGTGTACTTTATTTTTGCTGGAGAGTTTAAATGTATAGCTCTTAGCCAGGGTATAGGGTAGTGTGATTACTTTTCTAATTCCCTTAATCATGCGTCTACAGGCTGGATTTATACAGTATCTTAATAAGAGAGATTATAACTATATTTTACTGCAGCCGTATATATAGAAATGATGTGCAGTCAACCATTACATTCTGTGATATTTCCTTAGATCCTGCTGTATTTCTTGAACATGCTTTAGTTAGTGTTACTCAATCTTAAAGAGTCTGTATTTCATGGTGGTGACTGCCGGAGATTAAATACTAAATTGATTGAGAATGATAAGGTATGGCTAAAATTATTCTTTGATTGCAGATCAAGAAACGACTACATGTTTGTACAATGATTGGCTAGATTTGTAGGATAAGCATACGTCTTCAATTTGTTCTATTTTTCAAAAGGATGTTAAAAGAGCGGTTGGTACACAATATATTCATTATTTGACTTAAATAAATTCAGAAAAAAACGTTTATTTTTATGTTCAAGAGAATAAAAATGTCCCCCAGTAGTTAATTTCTGAAGTTAAACCTTAGTTAAAAGGACTGTAAAGTCAGAATGATATTTTTATGTTTCAGATAGTATGCAATTTTAAAAATATTTGTCAATGTACTTCTTCTATCATGTTTGATTCATTCTCCTGATATCCTTTGTTAAATAGTAAAACAAGGTAGGCTTATAGAAATTCTAGAATGTGCTTGTGTCTTGAGCACTCTATCACCAAAGTATTTGCAACAATGTATAACATTGCTACAAGCATTGTTACAAACACAGGCCTAGTTTCAACTGAGGTGGTAAATTGTGGAAACTGGTGATTAAAAACATTTATCTCCGTTAAAGTCAAGGGATATTTTTTAAAGGGACACAACCCAAATTTTTTCTTTCGTGATTCAGATAGAGCATGCAACTTTCTAATTTATTCCTATTATCAATTTTTCTTCATTCTCTTGCTTTCTTTATTTGAAAAAGAAGGCATCTTAGCAATTTTTTGATTCAGACCCATGGAAAGCACTTGTTTATTGGAGGGTGAAATTATACACCAATCAGCAAGAACAACTCAGATTGTTCACCAAAAATGGGCCGGCACCTAAACTTACATTCTTGCATTTCAAATAAAGATACCAAGAGAATGAAGACAATTTGATAATAGGAGTAAATTGGAAAGTTGCTTAAAATTGCATGCTCTATCTGAATCACAAAAGAAAAAATTTGGGTTCAGTGTCCCTTTAAGTTACCAGCAGTTTCCAAACGTTACCACCTCAGTGTAAACTAGGACACAGTTTGCTATAGAGTCCTATAGACACTTGCACACTTCTGAGCTCCTATGAACTTACACTTCAACAAAGGCCACAAAGAGAACAAATAACTTAAGTAAATGTGAAAGAATTTAAAAATTGCATGCTCTGTCTAAACCTTTTAAAGTTTTATTTTAAATTTACTCAACCTAGGGTATTGCCATTTTAGCTCTTTACAGTATAAGAATAATTACTTTAAATAGCATTATAAGTCCTAACCCTTTTGAGTGATGTAAAGCAAGGAGAGAAATTCTCTTGATATCTTTATTTGAAAAAGCAGGAATGTAAGCTTAGGAGTCACATTTTTTGTTCTGTACTCTGGGTAGAGCTTGCTGATTGGTGGCTACTTTTAGCCACCAATCAGCAAGTGCTACCCATGTACTGAACCAAAAATGGGCCGGCTCTTAAGCTTATACATTCCTGGTTTTCAAATAAAGATATCAAGAGAATGAAGAAAAATTGATAATAGGATTAAATTAGAAAATTGATTAAAATTGCATGCGTTAATATGTCAGAAGTGTATATATATATATATATATATATATATATATATATATTCTGTGTTTTAAGATATAATCTGTAAATTCCATTGAATTGGTCAGTATTGCTCCAGACTTGATAAAGGAAGGAACTCTTCCGAAAGCTTGTCAACTTATAAATGTATAGTTAGTCCAATAAAAAAAGTATCATTGCTCAATGCAATACTCTTGTTATTTTTATATATATATATATATATATATATATAAAATTAGTATTATTATTATGTCTTTATATAGCGCCTTTGTCCCAGTGGGACTCAAAGCGCTTTTTCAACACTTTCTCTCAGAATTAACCAAATCGGAAGCTGAATAGTAATAGTTGTTATTATTTACCCAATTTAATGGTACTCATTTTATCGATCTCGGAAGGATGAAATGCTGAGTCGGCCCTGCTGGCATTTGAACCTGTTACCTTGGATCTTTTAAACAGGCTTTTTTGTAGTCAGGACATTAACCAACTGAAAAAAATATATATATATTCATTCTGTCTGGGACTTTACCTGCATAGCCCTCTAGGGTTTTAAGGAGAAGGCATCTAAACCATTGTCAAGTTCAAAAGGCTTGCGGCCTTTTTAGTGGTAGTTCACAACAGTATTCCAGCAAATCAAACAGCGAGTTTTCAGCATATATAAAAAAACAAAAAACAATCAAACAGTCTGTTAAACCCCTTAATGCCGTTAGGACATTCCATGCCATCCAAACCCAGCTGGACTTTAACGCCGGATGCATAAAACGTCCTACCCTTATATGGCATCCTGCAGCCCTTCCCCATTTGATGAACGCAAGATCGGACTGGGGGCATGGCTAGCAATGTAGGCAGTCCCCAAGGATCCGATCCCAGCCTTGAAATCCTGTGATCTCAACGACATGCGTGTCATTTCATATTTGCAGTAAGTGTTTATATCGGAACTTTGTTCTGATGTTAAACACTTGTGCCAGGAGTAAAGGGGTTAAGACCAGTGTATTGAACTTCAGCACTTTCCTTTACCACAGTGACACACATCTCCCTCATTACTCACTTAAAGAGACCTTTATATCCTCAGCACACTCAGGTGTGTTTAATCATAGTCATTAATTTAGAGAGAGAGAGAAATATGGATTGGATCCTCTACATTCAATTTCTAATCAGGTTACTTTAAAAACAGTATTTCCCTGCAGCTGCCTGTATTATCCCACATAGGGTAGTGACTTCTTAAAACACTGGGTCCTAAATAAACCCCATCCACAACTCTGCCTAGCACTCTCTCACTATCTATATTCATAGTTGGTCATAGAATAGATATAGGGTTAACATAATCAAAACACCCTAATCGTTCTATATCCATGAACATAAAATGTTTTCAGTCGGTGAGACTACAGGCATATTTAAATTTTCAAGATATTATAACAAAGAGTCATAGTCATACAGATTGCAGAGCATTTGGAAATGTTTTACATCCAAATAAATTCCTCGCACACCTCAATATCTTCATAGATAACCTTTTCCACAAGTCACTGCCAGGATTCAACAAAACGCCATCCAGCAACCTCGGCTCGGTACTCATAGTTCTAAGTCTGCAAACTCTCTTGCAAAATACCACTCAGATCATGGTCCTTCTCCATCTCTGTGACACCATTAAAAGTGCTTCTTAGCAAACATGGAAGCTGCATACATGGCAGAGAACATCCCATTGTGTATTCAACTAGCACTATTCAGTTTATATCTAGGTACTATAGGGGGCTTTTTGATAAAGTTGACCAAGATCAGTTTTGTATTGATAATTACTTGAGGTAATTACTGTTCATTAGAACCAGGTAAACAGGGCTTGCTTACTTGCTTCATTAAATAACAATAATTACTTGGTTCTTGTGGCCTAATTTGACCTCTGTTTATCCCAGTATTAATCACTTATGACCTTACTCTACAAGAAAAGAGATTGATTAAGAACTGGTATTCCATAGCACTCTTTTATGTTGATTATAACATTGTGATTATCCTTACTCTGTCCGAAGAAAATATAGTATCCCTTTGAAATTAATTTCTTAGAATATATGTGTGCTATTGATGATTGGGTGTCTTAGGAAGCCTTTTAAAATTAAACAGGGTGTGTCAGATTGACATTTATTTTCATTGTTGTGTGTTATTTTTAGTTGACCTTTTTTATGTTGCATTAAAAGGACTGTAAAGTCAAAATTTAAACTTTCATTATTTATTTACTGGAGTATGTAATTTTAAACAGCTTTCCAATTTGCTTTGCTGTTGAAGAGCCTGGCTATTTAATTTTGACTTTACTGTCCCTTTAACAATTTACGGAAAACTTTACAATATAAAAATGTATATCATAGGGATTTAATTGAGCAAAAAACGGTCTCAGTCTCACCTGTGTTGGTGTTTTGGAAACAATAGAACATTTTTGGCAGACTTCCTTTAAAAATAACTAAATAAAATATTAAAATTGGAAATTTGAGCAGGTTTTATTGGAGATCTCTGGATGAGGCACCCCAACATATCATTAGATAATATATGGACAACAATCTCATGGTCCCAATAATTCTAATACGTTAATTCTATAATTAATTATCAAATGTGTACAGCCCATTCTCTAATATCTATTTGGCACATTGAAATTAAAAGTGAAATGATGGCATTTCAGTGTTGCAAGGATTGGCAAGATGTATACAGGAAAGGGATAATGTGCAAAAACGCACATATATTGAGCAAAATCACACATTTTCTTAAGCATAATATTGTAATGTATGTGTCTTGCTTTTACATCCACAACCCCTCATTCCTAGATAATCAGCTCTCAAGTTAAAATGTGTTATATAAGATACCTCTTTTTCTTTGTAAATATGTAACTATATGTGTTTTAATTATTGTGGTGCTTTTTTAATAAATAAAACTAAATACCCTACATTTCTGGGTGTGAAAGAGAATTAAGCAGTATAAAACATAGAACTACATCTAATGCAAGTTTTTTGTTTTTGTTTTTTTTTTGCATTTTTCCCTTTGTATTTTTTTTGGGCCTTTTAAATTTTATTGTATTCCCTGGGATGGAATGAAGTGTTCCTTGGGCTGGAAAGGGGTTTCCCTTTTGGGCTGTCTGAACTTCTCTCACAGCTCTCACTATATTCTCTAAGCATTTTACACCTGAACGCCTCACTGATGGGGAAGCTTGTTCAAAATTTACAATGCACTTTTTTTAAATGGCAGAAAAGTAAGGTATACTGAACTTGAAGCAAATAAAGTTAAACTGTATTAAATACATTTCAGTATAATTTGTATTTTTAACAGCACCAGGTACTCTCGGTTAACCTCGGATCTCTCTGCGATATGCTCTCTGGGTCTTCCAGTTTCTACCATTTTCTTAGAGAATTCAGGCCTCTGTAAAGTTTGCAAAATGTTTTCACTCCAGTTTGAGATAGAGGCAAATCATTATTTAGGGCCAGTAATGCGTACAACTGCATGCTCTAATAAAATAGAACATGTAATTTATTAGAATACTAATTTAAATTAATTTTAATTTTGGCCTTGATCACAATCTATAGGCAGTGGCAGGGCGACATTTTGGTGCGATTACAGTGGCCTCTTTTAGTTTCTTTCCCACACTTGCAAGCAGGTTTTGGATCCTCAATAAAGCCCTATTTCTCCTATGATGATGAAAATTTCTCACTGATCGCAATACTTTTTTTAAATCCATTTTAAACACAATTTCCAGCCCAGTTTTGACTTTTCCAATTTGATAACGCAATGGACTTGATAAGTCCTTCAAAGGTTATTTTGGAAATCCTTACAACTATTTCACTACTATTTGTAAACAGTCTATTATCTTAAACATATGTAAAAGTCTTTGAAATGGCCACAGGAGACATTGGAGAGGTCTATTAGCACACGTGATATCAATTCCTTTAAAGGTTTATTTATTCCTATTACAGTGGACAGCGCACACATTTACAGTACATATGAATAGGTGCATATACATACGTATATGTGTTGATTATGTGATATTCTGTACAGTTTAGGTAATTTGAAAGAAAATTCTATTTCAGGACCCCATTATCTATAAATAGCGTGCTTGTATTTTTTTTTTATGTTTGATTTTAAGTCTCACTTGCAGTGTCGTGATTGTCACTAGAGATGTGCATTCGTCAGTTTCCTTCACTGCCGAATGCAGAAGTAGGAGGCTGATTTCGGTATTCTGCTCTTTTTCATAGTATTCTCTTGTGCAAGTAAAAAACACCATCTGTTATTAGTGTGTTTTGCTTACACAAGAGGATATTCGGCTCCGAAAAAAACGAATTCCAAAAACAGCCTCCGACTTTGCATTCGCCAGTGAACAAAACTGCTGAATTCACATCTCTAATTGTCACTAACAGTACTGGCATCTTTGAAATCAGATTTTTAAAGGAGATTGCACAATTGTAACTTTCATAGGTAGGTGTCCTAATATATATGTCCATTTGCGCCACTGGTAAATCAGATTAATCTGAATGCATCTTTTATGCTGTTGGGATTGGCAGAATGTGCTCCAATTGTTTTCTTTTAGTGCTATATGGGTGCTTTTAAACATTGACAATGTTGTTTTTGGCAATATTTATTTCTATAGTTTGTTAAAGCACCTTTCTATTTTATCTTAAAGGGAAATTAGACACTAAACAAATGCTAAATAGAATGATACATTCAAAGAAAAGATTAGTCTTAGACTAACATGTAGATTGTAGATGTATTTTTTAAAGTTTCATTAGCTGTTTAAACATTGACAAAATAAGTGTAAAGTTTTAGTGTCTATAAAACTATGGGAGCTGCCATGTTGTAACTTAGGTTACCTTCTCTGCTGTGGCCAATTAGTGACAGTAATAAATAAGTTACTAGAGTGTGCAGCCAATGGCTGTGTGAAATATAACAGTGTTTTGCACTTCCATTTCTTACAGGAACTGAAAACCTCACAATTTCAGAATGGAATTACAGGAAAAGGGGACAGAATTAATAATGAAAGTATATTGTAAATTATATATATATATATATTTATTTATTTTTATATATATATATATATATATATATATATATATAATGCAATTTATACTTTTTTAGTTAAACATTATGGATTAAGGAATGATTGTGGGTGTGGCATTAACAGCATAAGGGGAACAAGATAGTAGCAGTTAGGGATGTTTTTTTATGTTAGGTGGTACCGATCTGCATAGGTTTAAGAGTGCTGGTGCTGTGGATGTTCAGGTTAATTATTTTGCAGGTTAGGGTTAATCACAGCTTGGGGGCCATGGAAGCAGATAAGTCTAATTGTGGTGGGGGAGCTTGTAATTATGATTGGCACTCATGCAATATAGGTATCAGTGTTATAGAAGTTGGCAGTCAGAAACTCCCTAGTTATTGGTCAAAGATTCCAGTCATCAGGAGACTCCACACTTTTGCTCCATTGTAGTAGACTACTTAATATTTAGGCCATTACATTTTTGTTATGCTTACATTTTATTGCAAAAAAAGTGAAATAAGATATAAATTAGATTTAAAATTACACATAGTTCTGAACAAAAATTACAAATGTTACTAAAACATCTCATTGCGTTTATACAAAAGGTCTATCAACTTATCATTGGTGAGATACTATTAAGTGATGGTCTTCTTCCCTGGTAAAATTATTATTAGAATCTATGCTAGAGAAGTCAAGATTATCAGAAATAGTTAATTCTATTCATATAAAAATAAATAAAAAATATTCTTGATAATGAACCTTTATGTTATCAAAACTTGACTGCCTTTTTATATGAAAGGATTATTTTTATTAAAATATTGACACATAATTTTTTTCTTTTTTAGTTATTATTCTCCATTGGTATATTTTTTTAGTTTCATATAAAATTCAAGTGTGCATTTCTAAAAATTCTCAAATACTTCTTTTATAGTATTCCAAAAATATATCCAGCAAAGAGCACATACATGTATCTCTTTAATATGTTTTTAAATGTTTTTTTCTTGCATTTATCTCTCCAAGAGGAATCCCAAGATATCCAAGAAGGAATTTAAAATGGCATTTTAGTTATTCAAATCAAAAGTATAAAATCAATATTTGAGATATTTGATATCCCAGCTGTGGAGGTAAGAAAGATCTCAAGCTTTGTATGGAGCCTGCTGTAATTACCTGGTTATGAGTCGGCCTCAGTTGGCTGAAATAAGCTAGCCCTTTAATATGACATTTGATTGATTGCTTAAGTTCCTTGGCTTTGGGATTAAAAAAATTTTTTTTAATAAAAAGTACAAATAATATAAATAAAAAAATAAATAAATAAATATATATATATATATATATATATATATATATATATATATATATATATATATTCTTTTTGTTAACTTTTAAAAAAAAAATTCTTAGACTACTATATAAACATATAATATTCATAATGATAATTATGGCTTTCCTTAACTCTTGCAACAACGTATTATAAACATTCATATTAAAATACCATATATTTTTTCAGCTTTATTTGAAATCTAAAGATTAACCTTTTGAGGGTTGATTTTAAGAAAAGCTACAGGCCTCCTTCAAGTTCGGAGTAGATTATATTGCATAAGAAAATGTATGGTTAGAAAGCTTATGATATTGTGCGCGTCCAAAATACTTGCTAAGACGAAATCTGAAACATATAACCTACAACACTGTCTCTTATTTCCAAAGTCATCAACATTATTAAGAATAATTGGTTAAGGTGCCCTAGGTGAAGGATACTGAAGTTTATCTAAGTTCTAAGATATGCCATTCATCACTTTTTTTTAGTTATTTTTATTAGTATTATTATTTTTGCCTTTTCTAATTAGAATGAGAAATATTTATTTTTACCTGATCAAGGAAAGATCATTAGGAGAAAATAACCTAATTTATAATAAACTACACAATTATGCTTTGAATTTAGATATGCCGATCAATAGCATTCATTACTACTGCATAATCTTTAGCTTTTCAATGACAATGCCCCTAGGAGTTCAAAGGATTAGAACTTATTGCTTCTATGACCATAATTTTAATTAGAGAAGTATTTTCATTAATGATTTTTATAATCATCTCATATTCTATAAAATTTTTACATTTTAAGTTTATTAAAAAAATCTATGAAACACATAGGGACATTAAAGAAACAAAACGTATGTTCATAAATTAAAGGTTTTATATTAAAGGGACATAACATCAAAAAATTTACTTTTATGGCTCAGGTAGAGTTGCACATTTTCTATTATCATTTTTTTAAAAAAAATTAAACTTCTTGGTGTCATGTTAATAAGCACACTTTGGTTTAGTGGTAACAATGAAGTACAGAGGTTTAACTGGTAGTTGCCTACCTACATATGCCTCTTGCAACCGGTTTACCTGATGTTTTTACCTATACACTTGGGCTTACTTGTGTTTTAACCCTTTTCAGGGGCTTAAGATATAGAGCTTGATTCTCAAATACTCTCTGACATAGAAATCATTAGCTTTTATTATTGAGTATCATATTGTAAAGTAAGTGCATATGCTTTACATAAAGAATATTAGTGAATTCCCATTAATTAGGTACATAGTTAACAAGGTAAAAATTGCTTGTAAAACAATCCTTGAGAGGCCTGGTAATACTGACAAGGCCTATTATACATTCTCGCCAAATCAGAGTGCTTCACAGAATCGGGCTGATTTTTATATGTAATCAATAGTGCTGTAATGAAACATTACAGCATTTTCTTTCTGTGTTTTTATGTCCATTAAATGTATCTGGTATGGTTCATAGAATTGTGCTGAACATTATATAATAAAAATAAAGTTACTTAGTTTATGTCTAGCATACAATTTGCACACAGTACCAACAAATTCAGTATTAAAAATTCAGTGCTACAGTTTTATCCTAAGAATAGGCCAATGCGGTAGCCCTTAGTTGAATATGATGTAAATACAACAGTCACCATAAAACGTGAAATCAATTGTGCAGTAAATAGTGCAACAGTTGCTGTATAACTGCGGGGCAGCTTGGTCAAACGTACAGACTTCCTGGAGTATCTCACTGTTGAAGTGATCTATAAAAACAAGGGAAGACAAATACACCCAATTCATATGCAGAAAAAATGTCCTCAAGCATAATACTAGTTCTATAGCCTGTAAAGATTATTTTATTCAACGCTTCATGTTCTTTTATATCTTGTGAGTATAATAGCGTGTGCTCTATTTTATTTGTCAATAAATTGCACTAAAATCAGATCTCTTTTTTTTTTTTTTTTTTTTTTTTTTTTTTTAAATAAACCAACAAATTCAGCCTGTGTGTTGAATCCAGCAATAACCCAACCCTATCATAAGGGAACCACCTCTTTAAAATCTAATTCTTACACTGATTTTTAAGGGGTACTTTGCCAAAAAAATGCTCCTTTAATTTAATGTACTTATTTTAATAGTTTATTATACAAAATTAATATGAAAACCTTTCAATTGGTTTGAAGATTCTGAACCAGACTCAAAGTGCTTAAAGAAGTCTATAAAGATTAACAATATATGCCTGTAGGATTTCTTTCTTCTTTAGAGTAAATGGAAAAAGTTTGTATTTGTAAATGGTTTGTACATAGGTGCTGTAAGTGGTGTTTCTCTTCACTTAAGTTTGTTACTGCTCTTTGTGAGTCCAAAAAATAAAAATATTGTATTTAAAAGTTTTGTATTATTTTCTGAAAAATGTAACTTGAATCTAAGACGTGAATATTAGCTTTGTGCAATTGTAAGATATTTGTTATGTTTTTTTCATTTGCCACAATGGAAAGCAAGACTTTATGCAAGCAGTATTGATTCTGTCTCATTTTGTGCCTTTTTTTTATTTTTCATGACTGTTTCAAAGAATGTGCATTGCTTTTATTTATTTTTTTAGAATGAATATAAACTAAATGATAGATATGTACAGACAAAAAAATGCTTTGAACAAATCATTTGTCACACAAACTTTTTAGTTTCATCTATTATTTTTTTAAGGGATAATTCAGATAATTTTCCATATCTGAGTATATATATATATATATATATATATATATATATATATATATATATATATATATATATATATTTATATATATTTACATACATACAAACATACGTACATAATATATTATACATATATTATTAAATACTTATATATTAAAAAAAAAAATATATATATATATATACACACATAAACACACACATATACATACATATATATATATATATATATATATATATATATAATATATATAAAATGAGCCAATCAAATACAGATGTAGGTGTGTCACTATAACCAATCACACGCTGTACAATAGCTGATCAAATAAAAAACAGATGTAGGTGTGTCACACTCACTAACCAATCACACACTGCACAATCAGTCAATCAAATAAAATACAGATGTAGGTGCTCACTGTAACCAATTACACTTTATATACACACACATTTATACTGTGTATATATATATATATATATATATATATATATATATATATATATATATATATATATATATATATATATATACACACATACATATACATACCACGCTTCAACCCCCCTCCCCTTATCATTTGGCTGTCCAGTATTTTTTTTGAAGGACAGCTGGCAACCCTATATCTGACCTTTTCTGAAATGGCCAGAAAGACTAAAAAAATCAGTGGAGTAATTTAGAGAAGAAATTCTATTTGAGCAATAAATCCCATAAGTTACACCTTGTGGTGATGGTGGGGGCAGGGATAAGTATTTAAACCCCTAAATCTCATCTCCCTTACATCCTACAAACCCCCTAGAACCATGGTTTGAAAGTTAATCACATGCTCTTTCAAATGGTGTGTGTCATGGGGGTTAAAGTATAAACATAATAAATAAACATGCTTAAGATCATTTTCCACTACATACCCTCATAACAGGCCATTAAAAAGGCCTAGTGACCCCATTATTATAAATCACAGAAGCCCTTCTTTAAAATAAAGTCCCTATATGTTTTAATAACCAGGTGAGGTAATAGCTGTGGTTAAAGTGATCACCTGGCATACATAGACTTGCATTTATTTGAGTAGGGGCTCATGGAGCTATAAAAATATGCCCAGAGACCCTAATTTATGAGGATAATCCCTTCTTCTTTTTACTATAGAGTTTAGAAAGAGAAAAATGCTTTTTTTTACAACCTTGTTTGATTCAAATTTTACTAAATTTTTAATTTTTTATTAATGAGGGGGTTTCTAGACATTTATTATAGGCCTTTAAAAAGTTATAGATACCCCCAAGACCCCTTGTTTTAAATCCCAGAATCCCCCTTTAAAATATTTTTTTTTCACATATTTTGTAGTAAAGCACACACATATCATAATATGTACATAACAAATGAAACCGTCTGAATCTGCTGGGTTTCCTAAAAAAAATAATATTAATATTTAATGTTTGAGTTTTCGTATTGAAAAATGGTCTACAGTCGGGATTAAAAGTCTTAATAGTCCATAACAACTCAGCACATGGAAGTAAATAGCTCAGCAATTAAGGGGTCATTTTAAGTGGTGGGTATGCAAATGTGTAAAAGGTAATATTTTTCTACAGTTGCTAATTTTTTATTTTTATTATTATTTTGCTCGAAATGAGCGATTTCATACTAATTACATACATATATAAAACACAAACAAAATTAACTCATTTGATGAAACAGACTATTGAGAATTAGGTTTAAAGGGAAATTAAACCTATTTTTTTTCTTTCATGATAACTAAGGAGCATGCCATTTTAAACAACTCTCTAAATTACTTCTGTTATCAAATTTGCCTTATTCTCTTTGTGTCCTTTGCTGAAGAAACAGTAAAGCACTACTGGGAGCTAGTTAATGCATTGGGTGTACCAATAACAAGAGGTGTATATGTGCAGCCACCAATCAGCAGCTCCTGCATCTACCTAGGTATCCTTTTCAACAAAGGATACCAAGATTACAAAACAAATTAGATAATAGAAGTAAATTGAAGAGTTGTTTAAAATGGTATGCTCTATCTGAATCATGAAAGAAAACCATTTAGGATTCATGTCCCTTTAAGGTTTATATTTTAAATATCAAGCTCCTTTCCCTAGCCTTTATTCACCCCCTCCACTTTAGGATCCCTGGTGCACTTAGCATACTTTTTTTTCTAGAGTAGCAGTCCCACCTGTTCCCTTCCCCCTTCCAGCGATGGGCTGCCCACCCGCCTCCCTACTAACACTCCCACACCACCAAGGAATGGCACCACCGCTGCCGTTGCAGATAGGTACCTTTGCATGACTATTTCTGCACTGCCCTACTCGTGGGGCATGAAGAAATAGTGCAATCTCGCAACTTTTAGCAAGATCGCGGCAGAGAGAAGCCCAGGGCTTAGCAACCAGCGGCGTCCTTGCACTTGTCTTGCGAAGTCTCTACTGCACATCGGCGCTGGTCGTTAAGGGGTTAAGGCCAGGTATGTTTGTCTCGTGCAGTCTCTACTGCGCATGACTATGTTGGAAAACAATCTTGGCCTTTTATTATATAGGATTCTTATACACAGATCAACAAATGATACAATTTTGACCTTTTAATAATAATCATAATAATAATGTGGTAGTATAAATTCCATAATAACTTCCAAAGAGTCTTTGAAATAAAATCCTGGAAAGATTCATAAAATATATACTGATTATATTTATAGTTTGTTTTCATACACAAACACACACAAAAAAAAAAAAGATAGATAGAAACTAAATCTTATCTTATTCTTTGTATTTATGTAGGAAATATTTATCTCCCAAAGGATTGTTGCCTTTAGATTAGTTCAGTTGATGGCAGATGGGATTGAATCTAGCTAGCACATTAACAGTAGTGCTATTTGTTTTAATCCAAATGTTGTTTTAATTGTGGTGGATGAACTGTAAAATAGATTTAATGATTTAATTTAATTATTTTTCTGCAAAAGGGAGGAGGCATAAAAAAGAATCAAATTTTAGTATTTATTTATTTAGAACTATTTTTATTTATACAATTTGTAATTCTTGACATTTATGTATTACAAAGCCACCATTTTTTATTCAGTTGTAAATAGCATTAATATAAAATTGTGCCTAATATACACATAATCAAATAATACATTGTAATTCACTTTCTAAAAGCATAGAGTAAATGATTGGTTAAAGTCAATTAAAGGGCCGTAGAAGTAATAACTACAGTTTAATGCATCAATTCCAGTGTCTTTATAAAGATTCAAAGCATACAATAAAAAACATACATGCTTATTCTTTTCATGTTTATTTTTTAAACATATCTGGCTTTAGAGGAACAGTGTACTGTTTAGTTTGGTTCCGATAACTTGCTATACCAGCTCCAGGGTATAAATGTATAGGAAATTGCTCTTTTAGTTTTATATTTGAATATGAAATAGCTGCTTTTGCTCTTTGAAACCACAATCCATTACAATGGTCCATGCTTGTAAGGAAATCAGACCTCTTTATCTTATAACTTTATATACACACTGATGTTTCCTTCTTTTATCTCTATCTGTATCAAATCCCAGTACTTACAAAGAATAATTCCAATTTAACATTTTAATACTTACCTCCCCTACCCTCAACTGGTGCTGTAATTTCCTCTGCTGGCTGTATTTACATTGCTTTTCAGTAGCCAATACTTAAGTATTGGAATATTCAGTACAGGTGAGGCAAAAAAACCTATTTCAAGTAACAAAACAAAGGTAAATATATATAATATACTCCAAAAGGTAAATACATATTTGGGAACAAATTAAAGGGGAGAACAGTTTACAGAACACTATCCCTTTAAGCTAAGAAGTCAGTCCTGCCCTTACATATTTGTTCAGGATGCACTCAAAAGCTGTATGGTGTGAGCTAATACATTTAGGGCCAGATTATGAGTGGAGCGCAAACATTTGTGCGCAAGTGATAAGGGTTTTTTCACGGGCGACATACTATTGGTATTGTGAGTTGAAAGTAAATGTGAATGCTTGAGCGCAATCGCAATCATAATTACTGCAACTTCAGAGCTCTGGTTAACTATTTCGCAAAACAAAAAAATTGCAACAAAAAGCACATAAAAAATACATTAGAAAGTGCACTTACACTCATAAAAACACTATCTAATAAAAATTAGTTTAAAAAATATTGCACACAAAAAAGGCAGGCGAAGGGCATACATGAGTAGACCCCACAGCTTCTTTAAAGTCTCATCAGGGTATATGAGCTCAAAGATATTGCACTAAAATGCTGCATCCAAACACTGTGATATAAAGTATAGTTACTCACTAACGGCCAGATTACGAGTTTTGCGTTATGAGCTGTGCGGTACTAACTTGCACGTTATTCTCACCGCTCACTTACCTACAGCGCTGGTATTACAGGTTTTTACAAACCCGACGTTAAAAGGCAAGAAGTGAGCGTAGAGCAAAATTGTGCTCCATACCGCACTCCAATACCAGCGCTGCTTAAGTCAGCGGTGAGCTGGTTGTATGTGCTCGTGCACGATTTCCCCATAAACATCAATGGGGAGAGCCGGCTGAGAAAAAAATCTAACACCTGCAAAAAAAGCAGCGTAAAGCTCAGTAACGCAGCCCCATTGATTCCTATAGGGAAACGCATTTTATGTTTACAACTAACACCCTAACATGAACCCCGAGTCTAAACGCCCCTAATCTTACACTTATTAACCCCTAATCTGCTGCCCCTGACATCGCCAACACCTACATTATACTTATTAACCCCTAATCTGCCGCTCCGGACATCGCTGACACCTACATTATACTTATTAACCCCTAATCTGCTGCCTCCAACATCGCCGACACCTACATTATATATATTAACCACTAATCTCCCGTCCCCATTGTCACTGCAACCTACCTACACTTATTAACCCCTAAGTCTAACCCTAACACCCCCTAACTTAAATTAATTAAAATAAATCTAAATAAAACTTACTATTAATAACTAAATAATTCCTATTTAAAACTAAATACTTACCTTTAAAATAAACCCTAAGCTAGCTACAATATAACTAATAGTTATTAAATAGTTAATAACTATTTAGTAACTATTCTACCTAGTTAAAATAAAAATAAACCCTAAGCTAGCTACAATGTAACTATTAGTTATATTGTAGCTACCTTAGGGTTTATTTTACAGGTAAGTAGTTTTAAATAGGAATTATTTAGGTAATGATAGTAATTTTTATTTATATTTATTTTAATTATTTTTAAGTTAGGGAGGGTTAGGGTTAGACTTAGATTTAGGGGTTAATAAATTTAGTATAGTGGCGGCAACGTTGGGGGCAGCAGATTGGGGGTTAATAAATGTAGGTAGGTGGTGGCAATGTTAGGGACAGCAGATTAGGGGTTAATAATATTTAACTAATGTTTGCGAGGCTGGAGTGTGGTGGTTTAGGGGTTAATATGTTTATTACAGTGGCGGTGATGTCCTGAGCGGCAGATTAGGGGTTAATAATTTAATTTTAGTGTTTGCAATGCGGGAGGACCTCGGTTTAGGGGTTAGTAGGTAGTTTATGGGTGTTAGTGTACTTTTTAGCACTTTAGTTATGAGTTTTATGATACAGCATTGTAGTGTAAAACTCATAACTACTGACTTTAGAATGCGTTACGAATCTTGACGGTATAGGGTGT